>NC_049175.1:35948855-36056355 GCF_009769625.2 Cygnus olor
ACAACATTGTCAAGTCACTTGTGGTATTCAAATCCTTATGATGTGCTATATGCCAATGACAGAGCACGTCTCATAGTGCACAAGCAATCCCAAGCACTCAGAATTGAGGTGAGTTCCCCAGATCATGTCATTTGGCTTAAGAATAAGATTTAAAAAGCAAAATGTCATTGGCATCCCTGTGTTTTGCTTGTGGTTTTTTTTTTTTGTTTGTTTGTTTGTTTGGTTGGTTGGTTTTTACCTTATGGGTACTTAAAGAAAAAAAAGAAAGAAATCTGAGATGTCGAGAAGCACAGCTTTGTGAAAAACACCAAGTATCATGGGGCCTGTGATTAAATCTGTATATAACATTTGAATGGAGTAACAGAAGATACTTTATTTCCTAAGTAAATCAAAGTGCTTCGATATGGAATGAACTGCAAGCGTGTATTTATGGGCTGCTCTCAGCTGCTCTTCTACAACATCACAACCACTCCAGGGCATAGCAGCAACCAGCAGCAGCCCCGATGCAACAAGCACAGGGTTTCTTTAGCACACCAGCTAGATGCCTGGCTTGGGGATGAGCCTTTCGGGTGCAGAGGCCAAGGAGGGAGGATAGTGGACTCCTCCTGCCCATCTCCTGCTCCTGCAGTGTGCTGGGGGAATGTAGGTGACTGCGGTGTCGAACCGCACCCTGTGGGTTTGAGAGGAGCTAGGAGGATACGAAGACGAGCAATGGGGGCTGCTGCAGGAGGGGCTGAGTCAAGGTGTGAAGCCATTGCTTTTAACACAGATTTCACCCCAAATAAGTGTAAAGTAATTTGCTGCTAAAAGGTTGCAAGCCAGATCTCTTACTGGCACAGTGCACTATTGCCTCGGGGCAGATAGTTCCCTTTTCTTTGATTTCTTTCTTTCTTTCTTTTTTTTTTTTTTTTTTAATGATAAATCTCATATAGTTTCTAAAGCTGTTTACTTAAGTGGTCTTCACAATTTTTATGAGCTTCTCTGCGTGTATGTTTTTGGTTTATGGAAGGATGAGAAGGAGGCTTTGTGCGGGTTGGCTTGTGGCTGCTGCCCCTGCCTGGCTCCAGCAGAGCTTTGGCTGGGGGGGCTCAACCCTGAGGGCCACCGCATGCCCCCAAGAGCCCAGCACAGCCTCCCCTGTGGTCCAGCCACAGCTGCTGCACTGCCTGTGACTGGAATTCTGACTGTATCTTGCTCACTTTTATGTGAACAAACTGCCACTTTCAGAAAACACTCGGTACTTTTCCATGCTGAGGCGGTGTCGCCAGGACTACGTTTGCAGTGCTAAAAGCAGTACCCAATTAGAGAAGTCTAACAAATTGTCCTTCAGCTAATATGTCTAATGTTATGTATTAAAGCTGCTTTATATCCTTACGCAGAACTCCTTGAACTGCCCTGCCTGGAATTGTGTTACTGCCTTTTCTTTTTCCCTCGATAGATGCACACCTGCAAGAAAAGCCAGAACTTCCAATTTTGATAAAAACTTCTATGTGAAGAGATGTCTCCATTTCAGGATGAAATTCATGCTCAGGGTGTGAGAGTTCAAGAATACCAATGTGGTCAGATTATTCATCTCGGTCTAGGAAATATCACCTTTATGCTTTTTCATCTGAATCAAGCAGATCACAGGGACTGACTGGAGTCCCTGCAGCCCAGATGAAAGTCCCGATCATTTAGCAATAGACAATGCTGGGATATGTGCTCTCTCTCTCTCTCTTTTTTTGGTAAGAAATATGACAAGTCTTGCTTTCATTTGTGCTGGCAACATTGCTGGAATCCCAAATGAGTCTTTGATTGGAAAAGATTATTCAGCTCTACTCTGAATTTTCCTTTGTGTTATCTAGGAAGACTTACTTTCTTTTCATGCAAGCACCTAGAATCATCTGGAGTTTCAAGATGCATTTACAGTGAATTAAATGAGCCAGCTGAGGTTGTGTAAGACTTTAATTTGTCTGATCTATGTTAAGTATCTTTGCAGGACTGACACAGACTCTGCAAACCTGCCATTAGTGATTTCACAGGGGGAATCTCTGCCTCTTGTGAACTTTGAACGCTCTTCTCTGAACCAAAGCACAGCTCAGCCAGGACAACTTTACTTGATGCTCCTCAACCAGCTGCAAGATCTGGCAGACAGCGGAGTGTGTGCTTTTTCCATTTCAAGACAATGCCTTATTTTGTTCCAGACCTTAAATTTAAAAAAAAAAAAACCAAAAGTTAGAAAACAACATCTTGCACAGAAACAAGATGCTCACTTATTTTCTGACAGAGTGAAGAAGCCTTTGGGGGATCTTGAAAGCATCTACAGCCAGAAGGCATGTGAGAGATGCAGCAGGACGACAGTCTTGCAGCAGGAGAAGGGTCTTGTAGCTTCTCCACATGACAGAGTCTGGCAGGCTAAGTCAGTAATTATTATGTTTAAAAAACTGTTGTAGCAAGTAGGAAGGGAAGCATAAAACCTGAGATATATTAGAGTATCTGTGATTTAAAAGAAAAAAGTTTTCACAAGAATTTTTGTTCGTTATCTCTGCGTTAATTACAAGGAACGCAACTTCTGTTGCATGTGGGAAGAACGCAGAGAACTTCAGAGGCTTGCATCCTTTGTGCTAGTCCTTACACTAATTACATTTTACAGGAAAGAGCTGCATTTTCATCTAGTATTGCCTATAATTCTCCCTCCTGCACTTTTCTGATTTATTAGTTCTTCTTTCCCCCTCTCTGCCTAACAGTACCACACAGTAATGGATCAGGGAAAAACATGATGACTGCTGAGATCCTGTGGTGCACGAACATATGCTTTGTCGATCTGCGCGGTGCTCAGCTCTCCACCTGGGTCTGTATGCGAGAGCCTGGGCTGAGCAGGACTGATACCTGTAGGTTCTGTGTTCACTGGGTCGTGTGGAAGCACGCACGTGACCTTCATCAGGTCCCTGTTGCTAAAAGGTGTATGAATATACAGGAGTTTCATTCTCACCCACAATACATTTTTTAAAACACACTAATTCCTCTGTAAGACCTTGCTAGGGCTGTGAAAGAATTAGATATATGTAGGGATAATGTGAATGCATTACTTTTCTAAAAGTGGAGATCTAACATATAAACTTTCATGTTTCATCTTTTTATCGTATTCATCTTATTCATCAATCATCCATTAAAAACTTCTAATCAGGGACCCTTTTAAACATTTCTTGCTAATATGTAATACATTTTTCAGAGAAGTTACAGAAAACCTGTAATGGTTACTAGGCTTTATTTCCAGATTTTAGATTTAGCACATCCATACTATGTACAATATGTATTCTATATAAGTATATTAAGATAATATTTTTCACTGATAAAAATTGAAATTCTAGCTGAGCATGGATACATTTACAAACAATGGCACAGGTACTCATTATCTTCACATCTCTGTCATTTTAGTCACTGTTAATTGGCTAAAATGATCAAGACACGGTGCCGTCATTAATGGCCGCTTCATTTACAGTTCTGAATGACAGGAGAGATGAGAGTATTAACAAGGCTGACAGTGAATTCAGGAAGGAGATTGTCTTAAGAGGACACATCAGGAGTCCAATGTTAGTTACTTTAAATTAGAATTTGCGTGGCAGAATAGGTGTCAAGAGAGTGAAAGGCATTGCTCAATGAAAGGAGGCAAAATGTGACTGAAGAGGCAGGCCTGATAGCCACTTCTGTAAAAATGGACGTTACGCTGTCTATGTGGGTTGGCTGCTCAGCCACTGACCTCAGTGCCAGGAGAGGTCGAGGTCCGTTGTTGGGTGGTCAGCAGAGTCAGGCAAAGAGGGCAAAAGAGGAAAGTGATAACTGAAGGGAAGCAGTAATTTCCAGAAAGGCCCATGGATCTAGGGATTTCAAAGGATGAATAAAAGCTGCTGAAACAGGACTGAAACAAAGATGAGGATTGTTGACAGAATTAGAGAACTGGCCTTAGTTTCCCTGAAAAAGGAGTTCTTGCTGGCGTACTGCAGAATAGTCCTGTCCTGAGCTGTTCTGGGCTATGTTTTAGATTATCCAATGGCAAACATATTCTGCAGTTTTATTCCCTTTGAATAAAAGCTTAAAACTGTTGCTATTTGTGGATTAGACATTCTCTTGAGGTCCCTCCCAACCTGTTATCGCACGATTATTTTGCAGATACCAATAGTACAAGTATATGGTAAGGCTATTTGAAATACTAAGCAGGCTCTAAACCATATTCATATAGATTTTTTTTTAGATGTTTATTTTTTAAGGAAAACTGTCAGTGTGAGGAAAAGGTCATATCTGTATTATATCATACCTAAGTGTGTTCAGGAAAGGCACTTTAATGTGCTGTCAAAAGATAATCTGTGTTGCCCATTGCAGCACAAAGGTGAAGGGTGAGGAATTATTATTGTCTCAATTGTACAGGTAGGGAAATGAGATGAAGAAAGTGAGAAGCTCAAGGTCACATCCAAAGTCTGTGACAGGGCTGGAAACAGAATAGAGGCTCTTTACTCCAAAATCAATACATTAATAATGTCAATAACCATCTCGTTTACCTCTTTTTCCCTTGCACATTATCTCAGTGAGGAACTTGCTAATTTGTTTGAAAGCTTGTGAGATTAATCAGTACTGCTGAAAACATAATGGCAGTGGCAATGGCACTGTTTTGCAATTGTAGTTTAATTCTCTGAAAAATTTAAGGCAATGAGCAGTGCTGATGGCATTAAGAAGAAAGATACACTGTGAGGAGGTAAGGTGTGATCGAGTCACATTGCGTGCTCTCACCCATAAACTGTTTTGCCTGGCCTTAGGCAAGTCAGCAGATAGCAGGTGATGTATTACTGATTGCTGCCTTTTAGTTTTTCAAAATAACTCCTAAAGCCAGTTTGGAATTGTTACAGGGCCATCACTTATGGTGGAGGTGCTGCCAGCATGCACAGACAATAGCAGATATGATAATAAATGATTTTAAAGGATCTGTTTTGCACTGCTTCCAGTCTGGCAGACAAGAAAAACAAATGAGTTGACAGATTTGCTGCCGAGCTAAAGTTATTGGTAAATAGTTGAACTCACAGTGCTTGTTTCTTTTGGCAATGCATTTTACATCAGCTCTCATTTTCGGCTTCCCAAGCCAGAAGAGCCCCATTCTCTTGCTGGCGCTGAGCGAAAACCCTATACTTACATGCTAGCAATGTTAGAGTAGGGCTTCTCGTGCATTACCACATTATTTTTGCTATCAGTTCAAGGAAATGGACACTTGATTCATCTTCTCACATATATTGATTCAATCCTCCTTTTAATTTAGCACTGGAGAAGGCTATTTGCCTCCATTCACATTTACAATAAGATAATATAACCTGATAGCTGTACTCCCAATCCATTATGGAAGAGGGATAAAATAGTTTTGTTTCTGTAGGTAAGGATCTATTGACTTACCCTCCTCCAGCTCCATTTATAGCAGTTGCTGTCCTCAGTACTATATGTCTTCGTAGCGTTTCACCTAGGTGGGGTATTGATGAGAACTCCCACTGAAGAGCGGAGATAAAGGCACGGGCAATGCCTTTCACTCTGAAAAGAATCCAGCTTTTTTCCTCTAACTTCTATCAGCCGTATGGAGAGCTGTGCAAAACAAACACCGCCTCTGTCATCACTGTTAGTAATTCTTTTACAACTCAAACCGCAGACCTGAGAAAGCCTTCCCCTGACAGCATCCCTCGCTGCATCAGCATCATCCGAGTCCCTTTCAGCCATGTCCTCCTGCAGCCTGCACAGCAGGGCCTTGATGCAACCGTCAATATTGACTTGTGGACTCGAGAACTGCTTATTTATTTCACGTCTGCCCGTAAGCCTGCCTTGTCGCACCCCAGCACCCAGCTGTTGCCTTAGGCAGTGCCATGCTGTTAGCTCCCTCGGTGCCCCTGCTCCCTCCCCGGCCTCGCCTCGTTACTCACACTGCTAGATTAGTCACACCGGGGGCTTTAAAGAAGCAGTTCCTAGGCATGCACTCAAGGACCCTTTTCTTTCTTTCAGAAACAAGTCATTTTCTTTTAGTTCTTCATAGTTTGGGCAGACCCTACACCTCGCAAGCACTGAAAAGGTGGAGAGTTGACAATTCATTCCTATTTAAAAGTAGTGGGGAGGAAGAGAGGGAAAACTCCCAGACATTTTGCTAAAGAAATATCAAACCCAAACATATTCTGCCATGTGATGTGCAGAGGTGCTGGTTTACCCTCTGCATTACCCGTGTGCTGCCCCTCCACTTAACCACGTGGGCAGTCAGGAGCCAGCATGTTCTGCCAGAGAAAAGCCGGGGCACCTGGGGTGTGGGGATGGAAGCATTTCACTTCTGCAGCTTCACCTGCTCCTGATGAGAAGCTGGGACATGCTGCTGGGTCTCTGTCAGCCCCTTAATGCTTAATTACCAAGAATAAACAACAACCAGTAGCAACCATGGCATCCATCTCTGCCCGCCTATGACTACTGATAGACCAGTAATTAATTTGCAAAGTGGCAGATCACATACACACAGAGAATAATACTTCAATAAATAATGTCCCTGACCTTCCTTTGCCTGTAATATAATGGAGGTGATCCAATTTCTACTTATTTCAATTTATATTTCTCATACAGAATAAAAAATATCAAATATTATTTTTTGTATGTTGCTAGAAAAAAAAAACATTTTGAATTTTGTATAATAATGCACGTTGTCTAAAAAAAAAAGAAAAAATAATTTAATACAATGTGTTAAGAAAAAAACCACATGATTCTAATTGTTCTTGCCATGGAAAAGGTATGACTGAATTAAATTAATACATAAGAGACTTGTTTCATTCTGCAGTAACCACTACTGTTCTTTGAAAGGCTGTTCTTTTTTTCTGAGTTCCTTATCTGAAAAGGTTTGCCATGTCTTCATGCAAGTAGTTGTCATGCTTTAGAAAAATCACAAGCAGCAAAAAGTCAGAATTGTCAGTTCAGAAGACACTGCTTTTTCCACTGGGTAAAACTGAGAAAGCAGTGCTGGCAAACGATCTTTAGGAAAAAAAAAAAAAAAAAACACACGATGGAAACAGCAGCAGAATGAAGATAAAAAGGCTTGCAGGCTTTATTCTCATTGAAGGTTGGCAATGGGAAATCTGTTGGAGTAGAAGAAGAATATCTGATAGGTCATCTGTTGTGTAATGAAGAATAGAAGACAGAAGACAAGCTAGGAGAAGCAAGGTGATTCCAAACCTCGGAGGAATGTAAGATCTTATGAGAGAAACATGAAAGCAATACCTTTATAAACTGACCAAATTTAATTTACTATCAACGAGCTTTGTAAGACTGCAAGCTGACAAAATCCATTTATAATGCTATGGGTAAGACTGAAGTCATACATTTTTCTCTTGTGGAATCATTTTATTATGTATTCATTTCTTTTTTTTGTGTGTGCAGGTCTTCTGATTAAAAATTACCACTAAGATGTCAAATATTTCCTTGTCCTCTGGTATCTGGGCTTAGTTACCCAATAACTTATTCAGACTATCCATCTTCTTTAGTCACAATAAAACGCGTTTTCAGAGGATGAACAAAACCAGATAAATATGCTGTCATATAATATGCACAGTTTTCAGCAAAATGTCCACGTTGTTCTGCTCTGTATGTTCCTTGAGAGACACTGGAGTTGTCAGTATGTTTTGTTGCGATATTTTAAATTCTTGGCCTCATGATCAATGAGCATCATAGCAAAGACATTTGTGATTTCAAGTAGAAATTCAGAAGTGTTCTGCGTGGTGTTCTGGTGGATTTTCTTTAGTTTGTGACACATTCAGAGATGTGAAAACTGGATTCTTTACATCAGGAAGATGTTTGGATGGGCTGTGATAATGGCTGATTTGCATTGTACTACTGGGGTGCTTCAGAAAGTGAAATCCCAAACCAGACTGTGTGCTCTCTCAGTGTGAAAGTGCAAGAGAAAATGGTTTCTAAAATACCGATTCAAGTGCATTGAAAACAGCCCTGTTTATATAATCAGCTTTCTACACTAAACTCTGAACCTGGGATTTTCAAATTCAGTGGTGGCAGCTAAGCAACCCATATCAGTATGCTTTTGAGGTCATTTTTAAAGGCTGCGCAGGTAGCTTTGCTCTCTGTGAATGGAGCTGCAAGAAAGGAGATGTTCGCTCCGAGCTTTGTGGTTATGAGGTTTAGTTCAGGAGGAGGAAGAAATGACTGAGACCCACCAGCTTCTGTGATGTATAGCTTTATAGACCCGGGCTTCATTAGCAGGACTTCTTTACTGTCTTCCATGTTGTGGGAAGGTGTTGGGGATGGAGTGCTTTGTGCTTCCACAGAGCCCAGCATTTCTCTGCAGGAAAAAATGGGTGAAGACAGCTGAGAAGAGAGGAAATGTGGTTTTATTTCCAGGACATGCTGTGCTGAATGGGAAGTTCACCGAGGTGGTACTGATGATCTCCTTCAGCACTTCGGGGGCTCAGCTGCAACTTGGGAGACACCGCAGCAAAGTGCAAATCACACATAACTCCTATGTGATGAAATATAGAAAAGCGTCAGCGCTCTGATGTAGTGGTGTAGTAAACTGAAAAGTAAGAATGCATTAACAGTGAGCACTGTATTACATTATAACACCATATCACAACATGGAATTTTCTTTGCCAGAATCGTTCTTGAGCCATTATGAAAAAAAGCATTATGCGAGTACTCACTAATTTTATTTAGTCTTGTTTTGCAAATCTAATAGAAGAAAAGCTAAATTAAGTTAAACTACTTGATAATTCTGCTGTGTGCTTTTAAATACCATAATGTAAGGAGATTACGTTACCCTTTTCCCCATAAATCAGGATTAAACTTGCATTTTTCAGGGTTTTGCACCAACAAAATCCCCAATTTGTTGAGCTCAAGTTCTCTAATCTGGTGGCAGAGTCCAGAAGGAGCGATGTGCTTCAGAAACTGCAGTGGCCATGGTATGTACAGGGAAGATTTAGGACTCTTTTCTAACCTGTCGGTGCAATATTCCTCCTACATGGGAAGAGCACATTCCTCATCTCTATAACCATTGCGCTTTCTCAGCGCAGTTCTGGTTGTGTCACCCAATTTCTCGTGTGCTTGTGGTAGAATCAGAAAATTTCACCTGCAGCACAGTGTGTTTCTATTAAAATCTGTACCAACATGCTCATATTATTTTTAAGAGAATGCAAGTTTTCCTTCATAAAATTCCAGTGGGCAATGAATTAAAAATGACAACTCTATATACAGTGAAAACAGGAAAATAAAATATACAAAACATTGTTAATGATCAGTTCTTGAAAAATTTACCAGACACATACTACCCAGGGAGATAAACTCATTAGCAGAGAGTGATGCAAAAGCTGAGACACTCCAGGATGAGGCTCAGACACAACATATTCAAATGAAATCTCTTTAGCAAAATTGTTTTGTTTCTTTCACAGAAATATTTGGCAACAAGATGTCTTCCCTTAAAAAAAAAAATATTAAAAAAAGGTATCTGGGAGGCTGGTTACAGCATCTCGTTAATCAGCCATCCCGATGGTTATGTGCTCAGGAGCTCGGCCCTCCTTGGGGAAGGCAGAGGCGCTCCGGATGGTAGGAGCGAGCTCTTCCCCTTCTCACCAGCGTGGTCCTGTGCTCTTGGGCCATGCCTGGCCCCCTTCCCATGGGCGATGTGCCCCTTGCCGCCTCTCCCCATGGGACAGCAGGCAGCTGGGGACCTTGGGCTCGCTGTGAAGTGACACAGGCCAGCCGTACGGTGCCACGCACACTGTCAGCGCTCAATAAATTGTAATAATTAATAGTATCTGGATGACCTCACTCGATGGCTGCGTGACATTGGATATATTGGACGACAGTATATACCAATCTATTAACTTAACTGAGCTGCGTATGTACTCCGTGTGGCACTTGAATGCTGACACCTTCCAGAAGCAGACAATTGTTTCACACCTCATTTGCAAACTAGAGGAGATATGAAATGAATTAAACTTCCTGCAAACACTCAGGAGGTTTACAAAGGGTCCTATCTCTAAGTCTACTGTACTATTTGCATAAAAGAATTCAGTATCAGTGTAACTATTAATGATAATTCTAAAGTAGTTGTGCTGCTTCAGGATTTTTCAGATTAAGAATGTAATGAATTAGTAATAAAATCCTAACACAAATTTATTCCTAAATACAATTTCCTTTCTGGTTGCGAATCTCCTTGTATTTATTATAAAAGAAGTACTTGTTGAAATAGCTTTTCTTCAACGGTGCGGTTTAAAGATACATGTCTTGGGCAAAGTCAAATTTCTATTAATGGACCACTTTTGAAAAAGTCTCCCTTTCCTTTAGCAGAAATAGGATTTGACTGACGTGTCCTTGCATACCGTAACTTTACATGTGTTATAAATATCCGCCTCCTCCGTAGCCTCAGCTGGGTGCAGCACGAGCAGCGGCAACGTGCGGCTGCTGGCACGGATGAGGTAGAAGACGGCGAGACCTCGGGCTGCGCATCTCTGGCGAAGCCCATTCCCCAGCCTAATAACCGTGCCGAAGTGAGGAAGTCAGCCCTGCTTGCTCCTGACTGCAGCACTTTGCTGGCTGCCTCCCCACTCGCAATGTAAATCCTCCACCTTTTGAACTGCGTGCACTTACCCCCGTAATCGTTAACACGTACCTTTTTATTTGTTCCCTTTGCATGCCATTAAGCCTGTGTGACACTGCACATCTGCGCCTCAGCATGCCTTTTCTGCAGACCAGTGAGTCATTAGCAGAGATAAGATGAGTCCCAGATGTTAAAGAAACATGGTAGCACTCCATGGATTACAACTGGGACAAATAAAAGCCAAAGTTTTAATGTTTATTGGGCACCACGAGGTAAGAAAGTTCATTTAGTTACGTGCAGGTGGTGACACCTTTTAATTTAAATGTTTTTCTTTTTCAAAGCCCACCTCTTGAAATTATTTTGTGAGGTGAGGAGTCTTGCACAACTGGTGAAGGCTGAATCTCAACTGCAAAGCAAGAAAACCTCCCATTTTCTCCTCTTCTTTATGCTCCATGCAGTAGCACCTGCACCCTGGATGCTGATGCAAATGCTGGTACAAATTTTACACTTTCTGAGTTTTCAGTTTTGCTGAAAAATGTGTTTTTCCTAGGAAATTATGAGGCTTTGTTGTTGGCTCTAGAGCGGGTTACAATTTTGTACTGGTAATTTAGAACATTTTGTGTCTGTTTTGATACACTGCGAAATTAGAAAAAGCAAAACCTAGTTAATGTGGCTAGCATAGTAAAATGTGGATGTCGGGCTCATTCAAAACAGAGAGCCGCTTCCTTATTTAATATCCAGATGGGAACATGCCTTCCTGGTTGGTTTGATGGAGCGAGGTCTGGCTGTGAGTGCTGGTTTCCTGCACTTCCAGCGGATCTGTTTACCATGAACTCACCCTACCCATCTTCAGCAGAAAGGGAGAATTAAGCACAGTCCCAAGGAAAATTCCCCGTGTGTTACATATTCAGTTTTAGCACCTCTTTAGTGATTTTATCTTCCCGTGACCAAGAAAAAGTTAAAACGCATGGTACAATGTGGTGATGCACCAGGTGACAACACGCCCTGGAAATGCCCTGAGCTCTGATGAACACGTTATCATCTGCCTGCTATGGCATGGCTCGCACTTAAATGGGTGAAACATTGCTAAAATATTGATTGCTTGGCATGATAAAAATCCCGGAGGAAAAAGGATTTTTGTCCTGGAACGCTCCCTGAGAAATTTTGCGCTGACAGGATTGTTTAATGATATTACCATGAAAAAGAATTGATGTTTGCTGAAAATGAAGATATGCTCTTATTCTGTTCTCAACTTTGGCCTCCAGAGAACTAATTTACCAGGACATACTTTTTCTTGTATTTAAGACCACTGGAGCACACACTTTACATTAGATATCCTGATCTGTGTTAATGATGGCTCTGGTAAAATTTTCATATATGAATTTATTTTTCCTAGTGATCCAATTTTCTGTTCAGATTATATTAGCATGTTTAATGTGAATAATAGTAGATTCCTGTTTGTTTCAAGACTCAGCAGAGGCTCTGAAAGAGTGGATTTGCTTTTTCTCTAAGTTATCTTCAGAAGTGAGAGCTACTGGATATAAGCACAGGCACGATAGATTGCTCCAACACAGCACTATATTTTAGTCTTATAAATGAAAGGTTAATTGTCTTTAAAATTGTTTGCACATGGGCAGAGCTGCAAGTCCACATGCTTATTTTACTTCCCTTTCAAGCTGAAGTGTGCGGAGAATCAAAGTGTCCAAATTGTTTATTTCAGGTTCACTGCTGTAAATGGCTTGTTACTACCAAAAGTTGTCTTTCTGCAGTAAACAGTCCTAGAGGAGTTTTAATTTACACCACAGAGAGTGGGAAAGCAAGATTAGTAGCTAGTTCTCTTCTAGCGATACAGAACCACGAGGAACTCTTCTGAAAGACTGTTTTAAAAACAGCAACAACAAATCCTCCTTTGTGCCCAGGCGTGGGATCCCTGACGGCTGCAGCCCTGGGATGTCTGCATGGGTCCGCACTCACCATGGCCCCAGTAAACCCCGAGACATGGAGAGGGTGGGAGATCAGGCTTAAAATGCCTGGCTGTCTTGGGTCTGAAAAATAACTTACATTAGCTGTATGTTTTTCTGATTCCTTTTGAGGCTATATGGAATACTTATTTCCCTTATTTGTGTAAGAGTATTAAACATACTGCATCGCTCTGCTTTTCAGTGGGACCTCTTCTTTGCTTAGGAATGCTGCGAGAGGTTTCTGTAAGCTTCAGATGTGTTGTTACTCTGCAGATACACTACCTTGTTGTAAGAACAGATAAAACTTTATAAGTTCCCTGAATTTTGCTTCATTAAAAGATAGAAAATACTGAAGTTATCTTGAATTTGCTTTATGAAATACTAAAATTGAAAACATTTTAGGCGGCTTACTCTAATATTTAGTTAATGATTCATTAAAAGCCATGTCAGGAAGTAACACTGGAGGCCCCTTTGGTGGCAGACACCCAGGATCCTCGTAAGGGCTGGACAGCCACATGCACACTAGGATCAGGAGGAATTGCTGCTGTGGCTCCGAGCTGGCTGTGCACGGAGTTAACAGGAGGAGAAATAACACCCAATATTTCCTTTCGGGCTCACAAGAACCCCGAATCTCCTCCCCATTGCAGCCCTGGCAGATGTCACAGAGGAGAGTGCTGCTGCTTCAAAAAGGGGAAGAAATCTGCTTTCTGGTGTTATCACCAGCAGGAGGCAGGGAATGTCCTGCAGCTCTGAGCTGCAAGCTCTTGGTCAGCTTCTCAGTTGGGGCCGATTGCTAAGCCATTGCTGAAGCCAAGGTGGCTGGGAAACTGTGAAAAAGGGAGTTACTCTTCATAAATTTTTATTTCAGTATATATTTTCCGAACTAGCAACTCTTTACGATGCTCACTTTGGAAAGTGCTACAAGTTTAGCATTTGAAAACAACTCTTTATTTTAATCTGAAAAGTTTTTGCATCACAGGAGAGCATTTCCTGACTGCCCCAGCCTTACCTCGGTGTTTTGGTTAAGCACCATGTTCGTTAGCTCCATGCAGTAATCCCCATCCACCAAACCCAGCACTGCCCGTGAAGCTTCAGCAGGGCTGCGGGTGGGACTGATTTAGGAGCTGGTGCTGTCATGTGCTGAGCGCTCGGCATGTTCCTGAACATGCTTTTCTCTGTTCTCTTGCATGCGTCCAGTACCTCCTTGGATCAGACACAGCGTGGCTCATCCACACTCAGTTTTGGGATTGAATCATGACCCTACAAATATTAAATCACCGTATGCAGCAAGAGTGATGTGAAATGCTGGACCTTGTCTCCATCTTGATTGTTTGCAGGTGTTGGAGTTGTCCTGAAGAAACAGACAGTATCTTGACTCACCCTAAAAAATGGTCAACATCTGTGCAAGCACTTTAAAATGTGATGCATATCAGGTAATTAGCACCACATGCCTCCATGCTCCCATTCATATAAACTGATTTACTTATTTTTTCCTGCTAAGCTAGCCTAAGAATGAAGCTGTTTAGTATCTGAAATTTTGTTTTTCAGCCCATATAATGCACTCTTACTTCTGCCAGTTGTGAGGCTTCTCTGTTGCGCAGTGTGTTATTTCACCTTTTGTTCCAAGCAGTTGTTCCACCCACAGAACAGCTCCATTATCTGTGCATTTTGCCTGTTTGCTGTAATGAAGACAACTGGATTCGTAATAGTCTATTAAATGGTCTATTAAATAATGTAGTTGCTGGAGGAACCCTGGTAATACTGTATGGAGTGGCAGGGTAATAATTCTGTGATTCAGATGTTGCATGGATTTCCTTTCTGTTACAGCTGTTTGAAGCGTTTTCTTGAGAGTTTTCATAAATCTTTCTACTTCTCAGCTGGCCTGCAGCCAGGATGGATCCACTCATTTCACTAGAACCTGAGTTATTCAGCAGACAGGGCAAGTCCTTTACTGCTGTGTTAGTCCATTATCAGGTTTAATGACTACTGCCACAGTACAGAAACAAGCTTGCTGGACTGGCCACCTGTCTGAAGTTGAAGTCACAATTTTGATTGCAGGAGATATAAATCAAACAAATTTATATCAGATAAAAATCAAACAGATTTATATCAGAAGATATGAACAAAGGTGCATATTTACTTTTCTGGATGTGGTAGCACACCTGGTCTTCTGACCTTGATTTGGGAATACCTGTGAACAGCTCTTATTTGTATTGCAGTCTCAACTAAAAATGGCTCTCCTTATATAAGGCGCCTTAAAAATCTCCTGAGAGACCATCTCAGTGCTTATAAGGTTTTATCCCTGAGCACAGCAGCGATGCACTATTTTATACGACTGTAATGGATGTACAGAGTGCATAAGTGACTTGCTCAGAATCCCAAAGAAACCTGTGTTGAAGCAGAGCCTGAAACGGATGTTTCTTGACTCACACTCCAATGCTTTAAGATCAAGACTTAATTTCCCTTTGAGAACTTGATCCCAAAGGCATGTGAATGGTCCTGTCAAGGTGATGATTTAAACATTTTGCTGAACAGGGGATTAATTCAGTTACTTGCCATTTGCAGTGGTGCTTGTCATTATATACCACTGCACTTAAAACGTGTACTCTACTAAAATTTTTTTGAAGTCGTTTTTTCTTCCACAAAGAGAATAGTTTTCCTTTTTTCCCCTGTTCTTCAGTTTTTCTCCCCCACCTCTGAAATACTGCATTTGCATTCCAATTTATACATTATTATCCCAAATCTTCATTATGATATAGCACATCATGCTATAGCTTCTGTGTAACAAAACGTTCTCTGGGAGACGTGCTCACCTTCATTACGAGATGGACTGCCACTCTGACATGGTCAGTTATGAATGGTATTAAATCACAACACTTCTCTTTCATGTTCTGTTGAAGTACAAGTAATCACTGTGCATTAAAAACACTTCAAAAGAAATGACATTAACACTAAAGGCAACTTTGTGTAAAGCGTTCCTGTTTGTAAGAGTTTTCATTGATATGACTTATTTATATCACTAATACTGCCAATTATTTTGTTCTCTGTCCTTCAAACTGAACAGGAGAGATAGTTTCGGTTTTGGCCATGTTTTGTTCACGTAAAGCTCGATTGTACACTATCTTTCTGTCTTACAGTCTTTCTGAATTCAGGCTGCTCAGAAGCCCACTGCATTTTCAGGGTATGAGCTTGTTTCTGCCCTGATTTTGGCATGCTGTGTGCTTCTCTCTCCTCTTTGTCTGGGCAAGGAGGACGACGGGGTGGTTGACTTTTTGGCCTTTCTCACCCTTGGAAGGTTTCACAGCACTATTCCCTTTTGCCATCATGGTTTATTCTCTAATGTTATATTCAAGAGATAAGTCAGTTCCAGAACAGACATGATATTTCTCTTCTAGATGAACCGTCTGCCAATTTTGTACTCAGAGGTCTCGTTTCTGTGGTATCCCTCACCCAGGGAGAACGGTGATGTGTGGCTGCTGAAAGACCCGAGACCCTGTGGTGGCCATCTTCTGCTCTCTACTTTTTTGATAGGACTGTGCCTTCTGTTCATCATCATTTTGCTTGGTAACTGAAAATCGGTCTACCTTTTCAAGTACTATATTGCTTCCCTCTCCTCCTGCCTAAAGAAATTATTGGATGTTTCTCTGAGAACTCCAGATACTAAGATTTTGTTTCTGTTTATGCTTTATAGTGCTGTTTCAATGCTTAATTTACTTTAGTACTTTTGCTTTGGCACCTCAGTATATTCCACTTAGTCTGCAGTCTCCATTTTTCAGCAAGTTCAAAACTTCCTGGTGAACTTAAAATTCAAACTGCTGCTGACTCTAGGGACCAGAAACCTTCAAAGGCATTGCAATTCTGTCCTGTTCTGGGAGTGCACGAAATTGCTAATGGAGACATATCTTAAGAGCACAGAAGCTCTAAAATGAAAAACTTTGAGTAGTATCTTCAGAATTTGAGGTCAACATTTTTTTTCTTGCTAACTGCATATGAATCCATCTCTAGCACAGTCTGCTCCTCTTTAGTGATGTGGTTCACATTGGACGTTGGTTGTAAGCTTGACATCATCCTTCTGATAGCAACTTTGTAGTTACATATTTCAGGCATTGTGCTTGCAAAGATCCCGTGTAGACAGAGTGAAGTCGTGTGTTAGAGCCAGGAAATGATTTTATTCTGTGGTTATCATACTGTGGGATTTAATTCTGAAAAAATGTTGGCTTTACTTGAATTGCTTACCTGTAATTCATTTGCAGTGTTGTTTCTGTTGGCAACCATATTTCTCTGTGTTATCAACCACATATAGTCATCCTGCAGATTTGAACTGCAGGTGCTCCAGTTACATCTTGAACCTCACTGGATATCCATCAAGGAATTACTTGGCATCACTAAGTGCAGCTGGTGCAACTATCAGAGAAGGTGGCTTTTGAAAGACTGTTCAAGATGGTTTTGATAAATCCAAAGTTTGAGAGTTTTCGTTTGATTTCCGTAGAAAAACTATAAAATGGAAGGCCATTCATGTGTTGTAGGAGGAAGTTCTTTACCCTGCTGAGAGATGGCAGATGGGAAAACAAGAATCTTACATTTCACTGATACCCGGCATGCTGTACATATTAATGTCCTGCTTCCTATCTTCAACAAATCTCTAAATTTAGAGATAAGACAGTTGTAAGATTACAACCTGTATCAGCAATCTGTGTTTGTGGTTGCTTTCCATTCCTCTGTATGTGTGTGATTACATTACCCAGGCTCATCTGAACATTCTTGCCTGCCATTTTTCCTGCCAGGCTGGAGACAGGAGTAGTGTTTGGCTTACAGTTTTGCTTTTCTGTGATACACTATACGTCTGGTCCCTGTTGGTGCTTTGAGCCAGTGATCTGCTCTCCATGTCCTATCTCCTTCAAGACGATGTTTGGGGGTGTGGTGTGGGCATCCAGAGAACTTTTCTGGTGAAAAGTCTGTTATGTGCCCTACTCTGACCACAGCAGAGGCTTCTATTCATTCCTGTAATGTTTTCTTCACTGGCCTCTATCAAGGACAAAGGCTGTGGACAAGCTGAACATAATAGATATCCTTGTTGCTTTTGCTGACATTCAAAATCTGTCTTTTCTGATGTAACAGATAATTTTTGTGTCAGTTAAAGAGATGAGATCCTTATTTCCCTGAACATCTCAAACGGATATGAAAGTAATATTTTGCTTTGGCTGATTTATGAGTGTGTGTTGCCATTGCCAGTAGATTATCTGTACTGATAATGGATTTTTACTTGACGTTGTGGAGACTTGTTACAGATGTGTGTTTCTTCCTCTTATCTTCCTCCAGAAGATTTGTACATCCCGGAAGACAAGACAAGCTTTCTTTTTGGGCTGGGCAGGGAACAGGAAGGGTTTATGCTACTGTTTGTGTGAGCCATCAGAACTGTTTCGGCTTGGGGCTGCCGCTTGTTTAGGATTTGCTTCTATCCTCCGGTCCCTGGGAGGGAACTTTTATTGCCATTGCAGATCATGAAATTGGATCACTTATTCCCTTACCAGTTTGCCTTGCTAGCATTTCTGGCATTTAGTAGAGCTCTGTGCACGCCTGAAAGTGTTGTTAGCTTGTTTTTAGGTCATATTTGGCATCGAGGACTGGCTAAGAGACATGCTGTGGCTTGTTTTTGTTTATTTATTCGTGCCAGTCTTTCATCCCAGCAGGTTTTCTACTGCCCCCAAAGCCAGTGTGCTTGGCTTCACTAAGGCAGCAGACCCCAGCCAGGGCCTGGCGCTCCCCCTTCCCCACCCTACAACCCCCAACACACCTCCTACACCCCTGCCCGCTGTTACAGACTTCAAAAGCAGCCAGCTGTGGTAGATCTGTGTCCCAAAAGGGGTTTTTATATTACACAGTGTGGCAGGACCCAGTGATTCACTTTACCCGTGCACTGGCAGGATGTGGCTGTGCAGAAGCTCGGTGTAAGGGGGGTGAGGGGGGTGGCCCTGTACAAAGGCATGTGCTGCTGTCCGGGCACCCAGACTCACTCTTTGGGCTAATGGGGGAGTAGAGAGGCTCGGGAGAGATCACCGTTGTAGAATTACAAAATCATTTGGGTTGGAGAAGATCACCAAGTCCTACCACCACCTAACACTACAAGTCTATCGCTTAAGCACCATGTCTTAAGCACCTTCTCTTTGACACCTCCCCAGGCAGCCCGTCCCAATGCCCAACCACCCTTTCCGTGAAGAAATTCTTCCTGATATCCAACCTAAATCTTCCCCGGTGCAACTTGAGCCTGTTGCCTCACACCCTTTCACTTGTCCCTTGAGAAAAGAGACCGACACCTCCTCGGGCAGCCTCCTTTCAGGGACTGACAGGGGTTATGGGGTCTCCCCCTCGGCCACCCCTTCTGGATGTCCGCTCAGAGCAGGGCGCTGGGGATCGTCAAAGAAGAGCAAAGGGGAGATGCCAACAGCGTGCAGCCATCCCAATGGAGCCCCCCGGCTGCTCGAAGTCCCCGGCTGGACAGACGGACCCCGGGGGGCTGTCGGGGGGCTGCGGTGTGCAGCGTGGGCCCGCGTCCACCCGGGGGCAGCACCGCCACGGCTGTCGGGGGGCTCTGAGCCCCCTGCTGCCGCTTCGGCCCCGCCGCCGAGCAATGGGCTCCACTCGCTGGGTTTTTTCCTCCTCCCGTGGCATTGTCCCACGCTTTTGTTTAAGCCCTCCGTTAGGGTGTGCATGCGGTAAAAAATCCGCACGCGTGCGGCCGATGGGAAAATGCTGCGGCGGGCGTAAAACAGACCTAAGAAATTCTCAGCGTGTGGCCGAAATATCCATCCTTCTAAGTGGATGAAACGGGGTTTTAGAGCTTATACTTGTGCTGTTGCAACTAAATTAAGTCATGAAAGAGGATAATACAATGTACCATCATTTTGAAGTAATTTAATCATGAAAACTAAAAATTTGGAAGCAAACAGATATTTTACTTAATAGAAACCATCTGCACTGTACAGTAGGCAAATTGTATAAAAATGAATAAAACTGTCTCTGGAGGAAAATGACTCAGGCACCAGCTTATATAATGAAGATGTATATGTGCCTTTTAGCATTTGCATTGTCTATTAGACTAGGTAAATCGCAGCACTAGTGTAAGTGAAACAGTTACAAATTTTATTACCATCATATGACTGATGACAAATGCAGTAATAGAAGTAATGTGTGTTAGGCAGGGCTTCTTCCAGAACCTAAAGAGCATTGTGCCTCAGACGGGGCCGCACAGCCAAACCCATAGCGAGTGGCGGGTGGCTGGGTCCTGCTGGGGGTGCCGCTTGTCCACGGGCAGCCCCTCGAGAACAGCCTGGGCTCATCAAGGTCAGGCTGGGCTTACGGCCATCCAGAGACGATTTCCTATGAACCCTTTATTTGGCTGTGCTGGGCAGATGCTCTTTAAACTGGTCCTTTACTCGTGTCACCACACAGCAGAATGTCTGTTTGACGCAGGGATGCTTTTCTTCTTTTGTGCCAGCATGTCTCTTTTTCCCCTGTTGTTGAAGGACAGGTTTCTGCACTTCTCAAAATATTTATTCGTTTGCATTCAGCAGCTTTCCTAAGTGATTGCAAATAATATGAATTATTCAATTTCAGGGCTGTAATAGCCCACATCTAGTCTGCTTTTAAAATGAAGTTTGTAAGAGCCACTTTCAGTTGCTGAGATTTAACACTCGAAATAAATGTGCCCCGTGTTAAAAGCTTTGTACTATTTCTTCCAAAGCCACAACAATATCTGTTTAGAAAAGCAGAGCGCAGGAATTTTCTGACACAACATTTTTTACAACAAAGGAAAATCCCACCCTCCTGGTGACATTTGTGCTTATACTTTCTCAGCTGGCATTTTAAAGGATGGGTGTACGAGGGAAATCTGTGTAATGCAAAAGCAGATTTATTTTTGTTCCAGGAAGAGTAAGGAGGTGAAAGCAGAATTGGTTTCCACTTGCATATTAAGCATATTTGGCAACGGGAACATTTCACATTAACAAATATGTAAAGTAAAAATACGTCCCAAAAGATTAAGACTTCTGTGGATTTAAAACAAATTAGATGCAGTTTCCCACCCTGGTATTCTGTCTGTCTGTTCTGCTGGGTGCAGTTGCAGTGCATGGGCACAGCTCCCCCCTGCAGCACGGGGTGCGGGGAGCTGAGGTTGCAGCCCCCTGGGGGGGGAGCCCCCAGCTCCGAGGTGGGGCGCTGGGGCTGTGCCTCTCCTGGTGACAAGGCACACGCTGGAAGTTTCACCGGGGAGCTGTTGGTCCCCAGAAAGGTTCTGGCACTTTGAGAAGAGGGGGTGACCTGGGGATGAGGTGTGGTGGATTGTAGCTGACCCCCACAAAAGCATTTTAGGTAAAGTGCTGCTCTTTTTCCTAAGCATGGCTGTGTTTTATTTTTTTATTATTTTATTTTATTTTTCGTAAGAAGATGATGCAGAGGATGCGGAGTGGAGCGGGCACCGCACCACCCGGGAAGGGACGCGGGCTCTTTGTGTGCCGTCGCGGTGATTGATGGCCGCGCTGCTTGGGAAACGGGCAGGAGGTGTTGAGCAGTTGTCCTCAGAGGGGACGTGGCGTTGCTTTTGTGTGGCCCTATGGAAATGAGTTGTCTTTTTAGCATTCCCCCCACGGCATTCGAATTTGGAAGTTCTTCAAGAAAGAAGCAAACGCTTGGAGTCCAAAAGCTGCTCTTTAGTAGAGCGTGATGGTTTTGAGGCAGGTCTAATGTGGGGCCTGAATGGCTTAAGAGCGGATATGTACGGACAGAGCTGTCTCCTGGGGCTTGACGTGCCCCCCTTAAGGCAGCCTGAGCCACCCCATTGACTTCAGTGGGCCTGGATAAATCCTTGCTGGCACAAAACCCACAGATATTTAGCCCAGATCTCCTGAATGGGGAAGGAATTTGGCCATCAAGTTCAGAGAGGGATCAGTCCCATACATTTAAATATCTTGTTAACAGTGTTTCATTAATTAATAGCAGTTACTCTGACAAAAAGAAAAGTCTTTTGTTGCCTATGGCTGTTCAAACCCAAAGGAAAAAAGGGCCTTCCCTTTTTTTTTTTTTTTTTTTTTGGTTAAAGCGTAGTCTGCTTTCAGTAAAAAATGGAAACAGCTAAGATTTCCTAAATATGTATGGAATTTAGAACCTCACAGATTTTCAATATTGCAAATGTAATTTTTTATAGATTGCAAAAGCAAAAGCACAAATAGCAGTTTATCATTTTATTTTCTAATTTGGCGGTAAAGTCAAGTAAAACATGAAACTCTGAGATGCAAATAGCCCTGTAGTCCAAAAGCACAAAGGAAATGGCTTCAGAATGAAGACATTTATTTTCTTCTTGCTTCCCCGTAACATGGTTTATTTAGTTTCATGTGATTTGTGCCAGGACAAAGTGTGTTCTATAAACAAAAAAGGGAAAAGGTTAAACCGGTAATGAAGTGCAATGACAATAAAAAATAATGATGACTGTATTAAAAAAAAAAAAAAAAAAAGAGGAGTGAAGAGCACTGCAAGTGCGGGGTGGATGAGTCAGTGGACCCCAAAACAGACTCGTTAGGAAAGTAAAGCCCGCTGTGTTTGGTGAGGGAGAAGGGGGCTTTGGAAACACTTCTGTGTTTCTTAGGCTCACGAGCTCCCTCGGAAACTGCTGGATCTGTGCTCCCAAATCACTCGGGCATTTTGGGAGGCTTGGCCCCTGCCCTGCCTGGTTCTCCCCAGCGCCCGGGGGGCTTTGTGCCTGCCACCAGCACCCTCCCTCCCCAAACGTGCAGCGGGGGGACATGGAGGGCACCGCAGAGCGGTGTTCCTCACGAGGGGCACCCTGGGCACCGGGTGGGCTCTGCACAGGGGCTGGGGCCGGGTGGGCACCAGGCCCAGTGGGGATCTCGCTGCTGCACCCCTGAAATGGGGCTGTGGGGGCAAGGGCCCCGACCCTGCTCCCGGCCCTCGAAGCAGGGGCTGCTTATCCACACGATGGCACTCTTAAGCTTTCAAACAATTTCATTTAACTCTGCATTTAATGCAAAATCTGTTTTTTCTTTCCCCCCTGCCAAAAACGAAGGAGAAGGAGCTTGGGGGACGCGGTGTGCAACTTGGAGTCCCCCTCCAAGGCCAAACGTCCCGGGTTGTCCCCGGCCCCTCCTCAGCCTTGGTGCCCACAGAGGCAAGTCCAAGAGCAAGCTCATGTTTGGACATTTATGGGGGGAAAAGGTTATATTTTTTGTTTTGTAGCTTATTCTGCCCAGCCTAAGCTGTACAAAAGTCAGTGTGGGCTGTTTTCTCAAACAGTTTTAGCTATTAAGTGTCTTAAAAACAAGAATTCGTTGCTATCAATCTGGCAACTTCTGGGAGTGCTAAATTTACTCCATATTAAATCGCGTGTGGGAGGGGAGGGAGGTGGAGGGGTGCTGGGGGCAGATCCTGCCCTTCTCCGTGCAGCTACCCTGATGGCTATATCATCCTGTCTGGGAGGTATGTGTGTGCCTGTCGGAAAAGTCAGCACATCACTGCACACCAGCACAGCCGTGGAAGCAATTTCTGCTCCTTTCCCCCTGCCTGCCAGGTGGGTTTGGGTCTTGTGGTCAGGGTCTGGAAGGATTTTCTGGCTCCGCAGCCTCACAGTGCTGCTCAGCCAGCAGCCTGCCCTGGGTTTGTGTACAGGTCGCTGACCCGATATGTTTTTCTGGCAGGAAAAGCACAAGATCTTGCTCCTTTGTTCACTTCTTCACCTGAAGGTAACACCTACCTACTGGATGCAGATCTTTAAGCTTCTCCACCAGGTTTTAGCCACCAGCCCTTGGTACCGCTGCTCCTGCTGGGGCAGCGTGTGCCAACCTACTTTTCAAGGGAAGCAAGTTTTGCATCAAGGTCTCACTGCTGGAAAACCCACCCCTATCGGCGCCAGGCAGGGCAGCAGCTGGACCAGGAGAGAAACTCAGAGGGCCTTCACCATGGCCCTCATGTCCGCTGTCCCCATGTCAGCCTGCCCGTCCTCTGATTTAACCTTACCAAACTGTGTGCAACCCCTTTTAAAACTTAGGTAGCAGTGGGTCACTGCGTCACCAAATCACGGGCAGATGCAGCAAATGTTGCAAAAAAAAGGACAACTCTCTGACCCCTTGCACACAAAAGAAGCCCTTTCACGGGACAGAACCATGCCAGCAGTATAATGCACATCCTGAAGGTGCCAGGAGACTGGGCTGCTGCTGGGGAGCATCTCTGCAGGCAGGAGAGCTCCTCCTCAGTGTGCTGGGGGTATCAGTGGGCTGGGGGAGCTGGGTGGGGTAACAGCACCAATGTGTTCTTGGCTCCATGCTGCATGGCTGAATGGGGGATGATCGCCTGATCTGTGTGTGCACTGATCCCGGTTCAGGGAATCCTCACATATTAATTCCCTCATAGGCTGCATGTGTTGCCAACATGGTGGTTCAGTACCTACCTGCCACTCGTGTCTCTCTGAACAGTTTGGCTGTTTTCTGGGTGCTTGTGGGCTGCCAGGCTTCACCTTACCACTGCCGGGTACAAGGGGGAACCTCTGGGAGCAGTGGGGAGCAGGACTTCAGAGCTGTGCTGGATTGCATCTTCCAACAATGGCCAAGCTGGGGTTCGAGGGCATTCTCCAGGTAGTGTCCAAAACCAACACAATTACCTTGGTTATTACTACTTGCATTGGCAGAACTGCTGTAAATACGTGTGCAGGAACAGTAACTCCCCTGCTTTGTGCCTGTTGGATAGCAACTAATCCATCTAACTAGTGGACAATCTTATTTTTTGCTTTTTCATAAGGGTCATGATAGTTTAACGTACAATCTGTTCTAGAGGTTGGCTGACTGCACCTCTTTCAGGTTAAACCCTGACATTTGCCCCAGAGTGAGGTGCAGCGAGTCCTGTGCAGGGATTCTGCAAAAATGGCTCTTCAAAGGACAAGGAGAGCCTCCGTTTTGCATACATGCAGAAGATTTGAACACATTTGGCCCACACTCCTAGGCTCCACAGAAAGCTTATTTCTCCACAATTTCAATCTAAAACCAACCGATTTTTGCAACTTATCCCAGTGCCAAATTAGGGTCTCATTTATTAGAAGACCGCTTCCCACCCCTGACTTTTTCAAAACATTTTCTGGCATGTCAGAGGTTAAAAATAATTTACTAGTTGAATTCTTCAGTACTTAATTAAAAAAGAGATTATTTGTACAAAACAGGAAACAACCATCTGGGCAGAGTTCACTCACGTTGTACGCTCTGCCTCATTTTTACTAAAGAAATTCTTTTGTTATGATTTTTGAGCATGTGCACGTCATGTGTCTTGGTCTTTTTTTTTTCGTGTGTCTTTTTTTTTTTCATGTGTTATAGTGCATTTAATAGAAATATGATGGGGATATGAAATATGAATAGATATGAATAGGGGATATGAATAGAAATATGATGGGGAGACCTATGCTGATGTGCAGCTACAGATAGATTTTTCTACTGATGTGGAAGTACTGGGTTAAGTCCATTCCTCATAGAGCTCCACTTTTTCATCATAGAATAATCCCCGCTATATTTTCTTGTTAACAGGAGTAAGGAATTGTGCTGTTTTGTGAATAAATAGCAGATATGCTCTAACGTATTGCAAAAAAAACCACAATAGATACTGCGCATAAGAAGAAGTTAATGCTGTATCAATATCAAGTTATTTACAGTGCTTTTATTTCCGTATTAGTTAGGAAGGGGAATGCGGCAGGGACTCTTCACTGCAATTACGAGATATCTCTTGAGGTCACCTGTGTTTTTGGTTACATGTATTGCAAAGGGAGCATAATTTATTCCAGTTAATTTTGGATTTGAAGAGCAAAGATGCACAGGCTATTAATCTGGTGAATGTAAAATGTTTGGCGTGTTTGCCTTCGCAGTGCTTTCCTCTGTTCCGAAAGTCTCGGCTGAAGAGGGCAGCTCATCAGTTGGTTTGGGGGGCAAAACTCATCTTTCCTTTAGAAAATGCAGAATGCTCAATGAATGGCAAAAGTGCTTTTAAAAGGGGCTCATGGAACACTTTGAAAATATTAATTAGTGTGTTGAAGCATTCTGCATAGCATATCATAGTAAAACTGCTCCAGGGGGTTGCTTGGAATGAATTATTAATATGAATCCCTCTCTCCCTTATGCTTCACACCCTGATTTTATGGGACTTGGCGTGGGTTGGGGTGTCTATTAGATTCACTTATTGCCTGTTTAGTGGGAGTACTTTGTAGGCTGCATCAAAAGGTCACTTTTTTTTTTTTTAACATAATCCCAAATTTCAACTGGTAAAAAGACTAGATTCCCCCAAAATGTGAAAGGTGAGCTATTGCAAAAAAGAAGCAAACTCACCACAAAGCCATGATTACAATCGTGTGGTAAATATGCAGCAGGGAAGGGGAACACATCCGGACTCCTCAGTCCCTGTGGCACCAGGATGGAGCTCCATTAGGTGCACCACCCTGTGCTTGTGCTGAACCGAGGGCATGGCGCAGCCACATGCAAATCTCAGCGACATGCTTGTGCAGATGAGTCTGAGAAGAACATTCGCACTAAAACACTGTTGTAACATGTTCACACTTCTTTCACACACGTTTAGATGCCTTGTACCACGAGTATCGGATTCATTAAATTCGCTGAGTACAATTGCTTTTCCCCTCTTGGCTTGCAATATCACAAAGTTGAACCTGTTAACCTAACACTGAAGGAGAAAAACTGTGCTTAAGAAAAAAATTGTTTTTCAGCTCTTGAGGTCTGTTTTGATGATGTCCCTGGTGTACAAATATAAATAAATCCATAAAGTAATTTGACTTTTAATTCTTACTTGGATTACGGAAATATTTGTATTTCATGGCTGCTAGACTGAATTACAAAGGGTTTTGAGGGTCCGGTTTTCATTCTTATACACAAAAGAAATATAAAGATGATGGCTTACAAAACAGTGGCACCTATAATACAACGATTTTCAAAGGATTGAGTATGGTGCCAAAGTCCAGTTTGCTACCTGCAGTTCCTGATGGCAGAGCAAGACTGAACTTTGGGCTTGGCGTGTTGTGCTCGCACATTTGGAGCTCTCACTGTCTCCAGCACGAACAGTGAATAAGTTGGCTGAGAGTGCTGAGAATGAAGGGAACGTCACATCAGGTATATTTCCCATAATATTTGGGAAAAAAAAAAAAAAGACATGAACAAGGAAAGAGTTTATTTCTGCATCTGAAAATAGATGCTTAAAAATAGATGTGTGCCATATTTGAAAGTCTAAGAAGATGGTGTGCTTAGGCTTTCTCTGAAAGAAACAAAAATGAAGAAAAAAGGGAAAGCTCCACACAAACAGGATTGACATTGTTGAAACACAAAGGTTTTAGTTTATTTATGGTGTTAAAAACTTCAGATTCAGTCATCATTTTAAAAAGGAAATCACAGAGCGGTAAATGCCATGGAGATTATTAATAATAGCATTTTTTAAAAAAGAAAGAAAAAGGTGAACGACAGCACATAATATTGGAGTCTAATAGACAGCATAAATCTGAATCATCTGCAGAAGTTTGACATGGAAGATTTTACTCTTGTGCTGTACTTCCCAGGAGTTCTGCCAAAGCAGGGTCTTAACTGAAATTTCTTGTTGATGACAGCTTGCTGCAATTATGACAGAAACTCATCGTTAGCATCAGCCATTTCATACTTTTAAGAAAACTAACAGCTATTTCATTTGTTTAAAAAAAGCAATCCTGAGAACTAACTCTGTTTTAGGAGTTAAACTGGTGATGGATTTTTCTGAGGAAATGATCATCTTACAGTTTCTCAAGTTGTGTTATTGGCTCTATGTAATGTGTCTTTTTTTCTTTTCTTTTTCTCTCTCTCTCTCCTTTTTTTTTTTTTTTTTTCCAGAGGAGAAAGGTTGCCAGCTGATTAATATTTTAAACATGTAGACAACCTGCAGACCTTGCTCGCAGACTCAGATTTCTCCCTTATCCCTCCCCAAAATGGTTTCATTGCTAAAAACTCATTGTTAGAATTTCATATTCCCAGGTGAAACATGATTATTTATTCACTTTATTTCACCAAAATAAAGGACAAATAATAACAGAAAGAGTTCAGCAAACAGTTAAAACAATATCACATGTAATCTCTTTGGAATTTGGTTAAGATTTCAGCTTCTCACTTAAAATTATGTGGGTCAGCCTTATGATGTGGGCAATGAATGGGAAAATATGCTGCATTTCAAGAACTGAATTTTATCTGTCTTTAAAGAAAATGCTGGTAATGCTTGGTGCAACAATGTGTAAGATGCCAATTTAAGAGGCACTGCAGAGCAAGCTGTCGTATGCTGTAAGTAGGCTCCCCTGGATGATTTATGGGGATTTATTTGTATTTATTATTCAGATGAGGATTTAAATATTCCACATTTTAATTTGAAAGTGTAAGATGAGAAACTGAAAGTTGGCTGTGAGATAAGGGAGACAAAGGAGCTGAGAGAGTACCTTCTGGTGGCCCCTCCATCCTGGCCATGCCCCATGGCTTTTGGTTGACCCATGGCGCGGGCCATGTGATAGGCTTCTCTCTGCTACCCTGAAGGCTGCTGCCATGGTGCAAGCTTAGGTTACCTCCAGGGTGACCTCCCTGCACATCATGAGCCACGTTTAGCACTTACTTACAGTGGTGTAAATCTAGAGTGCTCCCTCGGCACCAGAACTGCACCAGTAAAACTGGGAACACCGGGGTTTAATCTGAAAAAAGCATTTTGATGCATTTTGCTCTGAAAAATTCTGCATTCCTACTCTTCGTAGTACCCCATTCTCCTCCCATAACTTTTCTTTTTTATCCTACTGGGGTTCCTTTTGATTTATACCTACATGACCATTGAAAAAAGCTTCGGACTACTTTAAATAAGCACAGGACCCAGCCCTAAATTTTGATCGCTCTTTATTATCATCTTCATTCTCTCTCTCTCATCCCTCATGTCTTCTGAAGTGTATGTTAGACTCTGATCTTATATCTGTGGCACAGGAAAGAATGTATGGAGTATGGCAGACGTGGCAGATACGAATGGCCATTCATTTCTGCAGGGGTAGAATCAGTCCCGGTTTACAAGTGAAAAGGAAGTGGAGTGTACAAAGTCCCACCAATGAGCACCTCACACAAAATATGCTGTGCATATGGCACGTGAGATACCTACAGAGCCATGTCTCCTCTGCCACTGAATGCTAGGTGGATAAAAGATTCAGAAAAGTCAGGCTGCAAGATGTTCTTACCTAGAAAGGCTAAAATCCAAACAAATTAGAAAACATTCAGATCTACAAAAACATATTTGTGCAAAAACTAGTTAAAATTGTTAGTTTCTCCATGTCTTTCAGCTTCCCATGACTCAAATTCTGCCTTTTCCTCCTGGTCCCTTGTGGCACCCAGTGTCTAGTTATCACCTTTCAGCTTCCACTGAGATCAGGGACTAGTTTAGGGGCATTCAACCTGGGCCTACCTGAAATTTTCAGCTGTAATCAAACTGGGTAAGTGCTTGTTTTAATGGTAAAATCTGCATCTTAAATATTTGCAGAGATACACACATCTGTTGTAAAACCACAGATGCGTGTCTCTGCAGATATATATACTTCAGTGTGATATATTATGTTTTATAATTAAAATTTTATTGAATTTTAATATAAAAACAAATTCATACATTAAAAATTAAGTAGAGAACAAACATGTGTGGTATCAGGAGGATACAAGCTGTGGTACAGTAGGACAACAACATCTGACCCATAAAAAACACCCTGCTTTAGTTATAAAATACCTTTGTGGCTAAGAGAGTAGTGCGATATATTATTGAGGTTCCAATATTTGGAAAAATAATACTGTTGTGTCACTTCCATTCATGAGTAAAGAAGCAGCTTTAAAAGTAGCTTTATTAAGCATCCAAAAGCAAATGGATTTAGACAGAGCGAGCATGGCCTTTATGCTGTATGTTTGACACTGGGAGCAGAGCAAAAGGCTTCTGGCTGTGCCCAGTACAGCCCAGTCCTTGGGATGCTGGAGTGTCAGGAGCAGGTCTTCATTTGAGGAATAGTTCAGTCCTGGCTTGTGATCCCAACGTGGTCAGGCCTCTCGAGGACATCAAGGTAAGTGCTGATGTTGCATAAAGCAATTTAACTCTCCTCGGGACAGATGATAAGTGTATCCTAGGGTGCCCAGAGTACTCTTCTAACAAGACTTAACATCCTAGGGGCAAAAGTGCCGTATGGAGAAAAAGATTGACCCACCTCTTGGTGACAACAGTGAGAACCAGATGACTTCTCCCCACCAAATGCAAGTGGTGGGCATCACATTGTGCATCCTTCATCAAAACCAATTTCTGTGTGCAGCGCCACAAAGCAAACAGCAGCACAGGATGTATGCAAATACAGGAGGGAAAGTAGTGCTGAAATATTTGAATACTGTTACATAAAGGGGTGATGTGCTTTTGCCTTGAACACTGTATTCATTTCCATTTCAAAAAAGATACAGCTGAAATATAAAAAGTTCACAGACAGTTGATGGAGATGATTAGACACAGGGCTAGGTTTGTGCATGATGAGAGGCTGTCAAGATCGGGAGACGAATTTTGTGGCTAACAAGAATGAAAATGGTAAAGAGATATCAAATAATGAGTAGTAGTCAGAAAATTATTGAGGATACCCTTTTTTCTCCCCTTCTGCTGATGCAAGAATACAGGTACAGCCAAAGGAGGTGACAGGGAGCACATCTCAGGCTGATGAAAGGACATGGATGTTTTGCAGATGGATGTGGGATGCATTGCCACAGGATTTCAAGAAGTTTAGAGGGTCGGAGGTTTTAAAAAGAGCAATTAGAGATTTGGATAGCAATATTTACATTAGATGAGGTAAAGCTATGGGAAGTATAATCTCATTCTCCATTAGCTGCAGGGACTGAGAGAGGTGTTTTCCAGGGGCTTTGTGGGATCTCCTGAACCTTTCCCAAGGTTTCGGAGGTCGTTGGTAGAGATGCATCCTCCTGGTACCATCAGCATTCTTGTCTCCTGTCCTCAATGGCCCACCTCTGCTTAAAAGTTAAAATTTAACTCTTAAATCAGTTCCATAGTCCACTCTGCATCATCATTTTGACCTCTCATTTGAAAAAGTTCTGCGAATCAGGTAATAATACCTGGGAGTTTCATGGATGAGCAGAGACAAGCATGTCATGACTGCAAGGATGGTGAGCAAGAGATTTTCTGAAGAGCCACGTTTTTCAAGTGCCTTGCACGCGCGCGCGCACACGCGCGCACACGCACACACACACACAAGGATACTGCAAACCACATGCAACTCCATGCCTTCAACTTTTAACACACTTCCCCAATTAAGCTACTCAGGGCTCACACTTAAATAGCTGTCCACAGCTGCTGCAAATTGATTTATCCCCTGATGACAGTCAGAGCTGCTGACGAAGTTGCTAGAGAGAAAGAGTTCTTCAATTTAGGTGTGGCTTTATTTCTTTTTCCTTTTCACACTGACTTCAACTTACTTTTGCTTTATGATTAATTCACGATTGAATTTTAGGACATATCACAATGTATATGTCACCTCCATTTGGTTTAAATAATATTCTTTCCTTTTTCCTAAATGGATGAATTAAAATAGGACTTTACTGAAGTAAATGAAACCTCTTTTTTAGGAGAAAAAGAGAGGACTGCTGAGACATCCTAATGTTACAGATTTTCTAGTGGTATCTTGATATTCATGCTCTGAGAATTTACTGAAAATGTGTTTTTCAGATTGGAAATGACGTATTTACACAGCCTATGGAAAGATGATGGCTTGTATTTGGTGAAAAAGTGGTATTTTCCGCTACTCACACATTTACTTTGTTAATCTGCAGGCTCACCAATGCATCTCAGCATGCCACTGAGCTATGTACCATTTACAGTTTATATAAAATGTTGTGGCCCATCCAACATAAACCTTTAATGAAAGATTATACTATACACAGATAATCTATAGCTCTCTCAAATGATCACTTTATGATTGTGCATACAAAGAATACGCTCCTTCCTTATGTTTGGTTTGGAAAAAAAAAATCACCTTCAGAAATGATTAATAGTGTCAGTGATTTGTTTTGGAGAGGGACTGTCTTCTTGTTATCATGGCCCCTTAACCTGGCAGGAGGATATTGATTACACGCAAACTTAACTACACTTGCAATTATTTCACCGGAAAGGATCGACAAAAGAAAAGGAAAAACCCATGTTTCAAAATTAGAGATTTGTAGATATCTATCTAAGAAGCATACGGCAAAATAACATACAGATAAAGCAGACAAAAAACAAATTTTTTTTGTGCTAAATGCATTCAATTTTATTTAGGTACAACATATATTTATTTATTTGTTTATTTATTTTTTACAACAACAAAGGAAAGGAAAACAGGAGTTCTGTGAATTCGCACTACCCCAAAAGTCCTTGTTCACACTCAGGAGCTTGAAGGCTTGGGATGGGCCCCAGGTCACAACCCAAAGCCGTAGGGGGTGAGGGCACTGGGATGGGGACCATGCACATTTTCTCACCACCCCATCCCTTGTGCCCTGCAGTTTCTCTTTTCTATTCATCTAACTTCCCATTTGCATGTTTTTTCCTCATACGGTCTCCTGGTTGGATGCCGGTATTTACAGAAGATGCTAATTGTATTTTATTACATTTTTTAAGTCTCATTGCCTAACGTTGGGCAAACAGCCTCTTCCTTCGGGAGCTGCTGCAGCTGGGGCCAGCTTCTGCGTGTCCTTGCGTTGTCCATCTGGGAATAGGGAAAGGGAAAATGATCGCCTGTACCGTGCCCGTGCTCTTCTTCTGACCTGACAGTTCCCTCGACTTTCAAGAAAATCCTCCTTGCTGGTTTGGTCTGAGCTCCGGCTGTCTTAAATCAGGGCTGAGAAAAACCCTGCTGAGCTAGCGAGAGCCCTAAAGAAAAACCCAACAGTTAATAGAAAATAACAACCTTTATGTAGTGCTTTTTATACTAGACTGTAAAATTTAATCGAGGGTTTTATCTTACTGTAGAAATTTGTATTTATTTATTTATTTTTATAAAAATACCAGGTAACATTATCATTTCTGTTCTTTTCTTTCTTCTTTTTATTTTATTTTATTCATTTTTTTTTTCCTAAGTAATTTCTGTAGGAATTGACTGTATGTTTATTTAGATGTTTTCAGTAGTTATACCTAATAAATGCTGTAGGACTCTTTCAAAGTCCTTATTTTTTTTTTTTTTTCAAGAGCTTTAGGAAAATACTTGAACCTTCATGAAGTTACTTACCTTACATCTGACTGGAGGAAAAAAAAAAGTATCTAATAATCTAATAATTTTAGTGACATTATTGAGGAACCCAGCCTCTGCTTCTCAGGGAAGGACAACAAAATTGCTTGGGCTGTGCTGGGGCATTGCTCCCTGCCCTGCAGGTTGGGGTGGGGACCTGCACCCCTGCCTGGGACTTTCGGGGGGACAGAGCCTGTAGGGCCACGCTGTCTCCATTCACCCCCAGCACAGGTGAGAGGGGCTGGTTGCAGCCGTCCCAGGGGTTAGCTCAAGAGTTCGTGGGTTTTGCAACACTCTGAGGTGTTTTCAACGCTTCTGAGGATGAGTGCAATTAGCTTTTCAATGCTAAATAAACTAAAGATGGTTGATTCTGCCTTTCACAAATTTGTTTTCCTCACTTTCATAGGGGACTGCAGCCTGTTTACGATTTTCTCAGAAGTTCGAGAGTTGCTCGCGCTCAGTGACAAATTCTCCCCTCTAGGCAGTACAAGCAGGAAAAAAGGAGAAAAGCAAAGATAGTGGGAACCTGGAAATGGACAGTGAGTCTGCAGGGAAGGGAAAGCCCTCAGGACACCCAGGGGTTTGGGCTGGTTTCTGACTGTTTATTTACGCAATTAGAGCATGTAATTCCACAACAACAAAATAAAAAAGCAGCAGCACAGGAGAAATCACAGAGAAGCACAACTGAACAGGTTGGTTACTGAGGGCTGGAGTAAAGCTCTGGAGAGCTTTCATGGTTGCAAAGTCAGGATGGCTTTGGCCACTCAACCCAGGTAGTCTTCAAGAAGCATCTTAAAATAGAGCTGAACACAAAGGATGGTGACGACTGGAGAGCACTGAGAAAGTGCTTTAAAAAGCAATGGTATGCCATGCAAGACTTGCTTGTTGTCTTTATTTTAAACTCTCTAGTTAATACTTTATGTTTTTGTGTCTTTACCTAAATAGATAAAGCTTTCCTATTGTTTCAGCTTTTCAAATAACTCAGAGGGGTTAAAGAAAAAAGGGTAGAACTGCCACTGGCTTGGAGCTGCTAACAGGCTGATGTAGTATTTGGAGAAAGTCTTTTGCTTCAGGACAGAAGAGCAGTGAAAATGCTTAAAGTAGCACGTGTGGTGCATGGGGTTTATAAGAGAGAAAAAGATACATGTAAAAAGCAAAATCCAGGTAAAAGAAAAAATTAGTCTGGATAGTCAAAATAAAAGTGAGGTTATTAAGGTCAAGGAAAAAAATTATTTTGACAACTATACAGCTGAGTATTGTTGGAAAAAAATGTTTTTTTTCCCAACTCCTCGTGAATGCAACCCACCGCTTCTGCAGAAGGCCAGTCATCAGGAACTGATCTGGGATGATAGCAGCACGTCCCTGGCATGGCTGTACAAATAATTTCAGTAACATTATATATGACCAGTGGGAATGAGGATGCTCCAGCTTTCTGTCTCTGTGTGTATTTCTATCATGTCCATCACTGCTGTATCTGGTGTGTGAGATCTAATCAAGTGCATTGCATTAAAGTAAAGAAATAGGGTGAGCAATGGCCCAGCCAGCAGGGCATACCCAGGCAATCAGAGCAAACGGTCACCCCACACCAAGACTTGATAAACTGCAAGAAGTGGAGAAATGGGATTTTTTCCTTCCACAACACCTAGGTAAAGCCTTTATCTGTGCGTGTGCAAGCAAGAGCATCGAGCAGCTGGGAGAAGCAAGGACAGACCCCAGTGCTGGGCAGGACACATGGACAGAAAGATTCTGTGCAATGTGGCCCCACTGGGCTGGGGATTGGGAGTGGCTGTGGAGTGGATCCACACAGTCAAGGCCAGGCATTCGCCCAACCACCCTGCAGCAGGGCAGGCAACTGGGCAGGGAGCGAGCAAGATGCACCAGGAGGAGGTGCGAGTGGAGGGGAGTCCTGGGTCCTCCTTCTCTGAGAGGACGGATGAGAACAGAGTGAGCATGGGAAGGACAGTCAGGCTAGGTGCTGTGGACAAAAATATTTTAAAAAATTACAGAGAAAAATATAGCTAAGAGTAGGGAAACTAGGCAAAGAGTAAGGTGGAAAGGAAACTGGAGTTTTCTAGCACTGAGTTGTCAGACCTAGATGGAGTACTGGAAACGAGAGGACAAGCAGCTGCAGAGGTACAGACATCGCTGCTGACTACCAAAAAAAAAAAAAAAGGGAAGAAAAAAAAGATTTAAAGAAAGCAAAAGCCATGATTCTTATTGTCATAAATGAAAGAAGTTGTGATGAGCTCATCTCAGCTTTCAAGATCCTTGATCCATCCTGAGATGCAGAGGAAGGAGCTGCTGGAGCAGTTCGGGTGTTGTATGAACAGGGCGCATAAGGACAGGACCTGTGTCTGTCAGGCCTGCAGTGAGCACCTTTCCTGATACTAAGCAGAGGCAATAAGTTTGTAATGACCTAAATTCATTTAAGAAACAGAACTACTGGTTTATATATTCAGGTCAATAGCACTTTCCCCAGGTTTCAATAATCGGATCAATTATCTGAATCCAATAAAATCTTATTAAAGGAATTCAGAATTATCTTTAAAATAGCTGGCCTTGTAGTCCCTGAGTAGGTTACAAAAACTGCTATGAAGAATTACTGTGACCTACTTTCTGGGCAGTACAGATATCATTATCATATCAGAGGTGCAGCCTGTTAAGGCTACATGACTTCCTGGAGCCTGATAAGGCTACATGACTTCCATCTCCTCGTGAAGGTAGTTTGGGAAAGAACGAGTGAGAAACTTTAATCTAGGTCCCAAATTAATTTTATTTTCATAAATATGAATAGAAATTAGAAAAGTCAAACTCTTGTATGTGAGACAGAGTTTGCATCATGTATTGTACACGTAACAGCCAGCAGCATGGGTGGGTGTGAGTTCTTGCTGCAGGTCACAAAAACTTGTTTGGCCCTTGACCGTGCAAAACTTCACATAAATGCTGGAATGGCAAGGCTGAGAAGGAGCTGACAGGTATGTTACAAGAGCCAACAGGAAACCTTTCAGCCTTGTTTAGGCTGGTGAGATATTTGGTTATTGTATCACTTCTGAGGAAATAGCTTTGCTAAATGCCTCCTGGCATTTGCAAGCTGTTCTTTGACACGTGTGGATCTGGACACGGAATAAACTGGATGGGGCTTTCTGACAGGAGCTCAGTGGCTCTGCAAGAGTCTCTGCAATGCCCTTTTTGCATCTTTGATACATCTGTGGTAAACCTGGCCTCCTGACTGGGTGCACTGAAAAGCTGTGTGTGCTCAAGGAACATCCTTTGCTGCTCTGGGGCTAAAGGCTGGAGCTGTGAAAGGCAGTGGGCATCTCAGCTGGGACTGCCGAGATGGCAGTGGCAAAGGCAGGCAGCGCTCGCCTGTTGGATGTGGACACCAAACACTGGTACAGCCACCGGTTCTGGGACATCCCTGGGGACACACACCTCCACGCCTGGCATGGGCAGCCAGGAGGGATGGCGTCGTTTCATCACTTAATTAGAAAACATGCGGCAGTGGGAGCCTGAGCCATCGGGCTGCTTTCTGCTTTGAGAGCGCAAAGAAGCAGCGGTCCCAGCTGCTGTACGCCGGCCCCGGTCCCGCAGCCCAGCCGGAAGAGCCAGGCCTCCTCCCTTCAAACCGGCCGGCTTTGATCTCCCTGTATCAAACTGGCTGCAGCCTCCATAGGGTGGTGGAAGGCAGCAGGCGCCGCGGCAGCGTGTGGCTCGGGGCACGCACCTTATCTGCGCACCGTGCCGCCAGCCCCCGGTCCGCCGCGTGACATCAAGGCAGGTCCGACCGACTGGCGCTTTAATTAGGAGGCTGAAATTATAATATTATGTTAAAGAACAAAGAGTATCCGAAGAAAAAAAAATGTGCTGCATATCTGACAAAGATAAATTGGATTATTCAAAATATTCCTGATGAAATGTTACATTTTGCAACTAATTATCAATCTGTTTTATCTCCAGACCAGCTGGGCATTTTTGTGCATGCAAGACCTGCCTTACCAATGATCTTAAGATGTCACTGTAGCGTTTACATCTTTTATTGCAAGATTTAAATAACTAGGAAGTAGCTAATGTAATTCACTGCTGAGAAGAAAGGCTAGTTAGTTGAATGCTTTCCAAAGTGATCTTCTCCTAATGAACTTCTTTGGACTGTGAGTAATGAGGCTTTATTCAAATAATGTTTAGGAAAGATTTTCAGAATGTAATTTTTAAAGAAAGAACAAGATATTCTACTTTTAAAATATATTTATTAATCCTTAACTGCCTCACGTAGCATTAAAGCATTGTGAAAATTTGGTATTGTTCCTTCTGAATCCTACTTCTGAGATTAACAGGTTCTAGTTGCAATGGAGCTATAGAAATCAGGCAATTAGCTCACAAACCTTCAGTGATAACTTATGAATTCCAGTCTGTCATGATTACAATGCCATTTCGCTGTTAAAGCACATATTGTTTAGGTATATATTATATATTTAGGTATATTTATACACTGTAGTACATCACTCACTCAATCCCTAGTCCAATGGCATACCTACCAAGCAGGGTTCTTTACTATCCCCACTGCAACTTGCCATTTCGAGCAACTATGCCTGGATTAATATACTGTCATGCAATTTTCTTGTTTATGTGATTCTGTGGTAGTTTTGAACTGAAATAAGAGAAAATACCAAACAGGTTAATTTCAGTAGCAGATTTCTGCAATATTTCGTACTCTACCTTAGTGACTTTATGAAGCAAGAAGTTTTGCTGGACCTGTTCTGGGAAATAAATATTGCTTCTGAGGGACTGAAATGATGGGATGGTCAGAAAACAAAACAAAACAAAACAAACAAAATATAAAACCTCTGAGCTGAGTTTTGATTGGCCAGTTACTAGGGAGGAACAACTCTAGATATATTTGAACAAGCCCCCATGTTTTTCATTAACTAATGAAGAGTAATCCTTGGACACGAGCTCATCCTTCAAAAAGGTCAATTCCCACTGTGTAAGGGAACCTGTGCAATTCACAGAGTAATTATGTATTTCTGAAGCTAGCTTTATTTACATCAGAGGATCAACTCAAAAAGAAGAGCTGAATTCCAGATCTTTATTCTTCTTTTGCTCTTACCTCCCAACAGTTAAATCTCAAACTCTGTGCTCAGCTTGTCAGAGTTTTCCCAAAGTAGGAACTGAATAAGAAAGTAGCTTTTAATCTTTTGGGAAGAATATGTATATATTTTTTTTCACTAGATAATTCTTTCTCATTATTGATTTGAGGGGAAATCATAGTGGTCTTACTTGTGTAAGCAGTCCATGCCCACATGGTGTGGTAAGTGGGTTGAGCAGATCTCAGGAAAGGCCAACAAGACCAATCTGTTCCCATGGGCTGCTTGGCAGTGCGGTGAGCGACAGCCATCAGATGTTGGGTGCTTGGCATGGAGGCCTGGGCTGGAGTACAACTCATCTCCTGCAGCCAGGTCAAAAACTTGGAGCATTCAGCCTGTGGCACATGCAATAAAACAAAATCAGTTTGCTCAGCTCATCATTTTTTTCCCCTTTCCTGCAGAACAAATTGTGTCCCAACCAACCGTGTTAAGTATTCAGAACAGCTTCCACTCCGTTACATAAACAAATGCTTTCTGCCCTTTTAATCAGGGTCTACATAAAGCCGCTCATTACATTCTGTATCCTTCCATGTGCTACTGAGGCCTGATTCTGCAAAGGACCATATGCCTGCTCAGAGGTGCTTGGCACACTTGCTTTCTCCTGAAATGCCTGTGAGATGAGAGGGGTCAGCATCCGGCAGGATCTGGCCCTTGCTTTGCACAAAAATCTCTTTCAGTTTGAATGTTTCATAATGTATGTTTAAATAGTCACAGCTAGCAAAGAACTTTGATGAGGCAAAGGGGTAATTGGATTTTCTTGTTCTATAATTAAAAAGGTATATATTACATCCACATTAATACCAAAAGAGTTCATCATGATCAATGTTATTACAATGAATACCAAAGGATTTAACAGTGATTGGCCACTTAGTTTAAAGGGTACCTGAAATCATTAAATTGTTTGCTGGAGGGCTTATGAAGGCCTATTGGATCAGTTGTGACTAAATTTTTTTTTTTAGTACTGGCCTGCAATGTAAGGTTTACTCTTTCGAAGTAGGAGCAACAGGATGATCATTTTCCTTTATTATTCCCTTATTGACTTCCAGTTAATTTTAATCTTTGCATTAACTGACCTCTATTAAGCATGCCATGTATCTGATTACACTGTCAAGGTTGAGACCGGAAAATGACCTATTGCACCAAGTCAATTGTCCTTCACAGAAGCCCTTACTGTTAATCAAGAGAAGGAGATTAAAGGAGATCAGAACTACCAGCCTGAAGAGCATTTTGCGTTTGACTACAACTTTCTACCAGTGCGCGTCTTGTCCTGGAAAAACAACAAAACAAAACAAACAAACAAACAAACAACAACAACAACAAAAACAAACACAGAGAAATATACACTATTAGGAGCAGGTTCTGCCGAGATCCTATCAGGGAGAAGTTCTCAAGGTAAGGTTACATCTGCAGCCTGAGCTCTACCCTTATATATTTTAACAGATCTGCAAAATCCTGATTAATCTATCTCATTCTGGTTTTTGGACAAACATAATGTACATTATTTTTTGCAATCTTAAAATGCTCATGTTTAATATTTCTCAATTCTACATAGGTATAAATTAGTTTAATTCTCTCTATGTATGTTGCTCATCTTAGGTGGTTTTATAGGCTATATTTGATTCTTCACCAGCACAGGAATGTTTGCCCAGACCTGGAGCCAGCTATTCAGTCAGTGATGGCCTTTGAGCAAGACCTGAGCCTGTAGAAATCTTCAAGTTAAAGCAATGACACTATTTTTTATCACAATGTGCATTTAAAACAGGGTTTTAGCAGGCTGCCTTCCCGCATGAGTGAAACTCAGAATGTAAGAATGAGTTATGCATTCAGAACATGTGATACTTAAATATGTGGACTTGTTGTAATAAAAGCCAGTTTTTGTCACAGTGTTAAGTAACACATTATTTGGCTGAATGTTATTTTTTTCTGCTATATTTCACCGTACTATTCCCAGTTATGCAGTGCTAGAGTAATTCCAGAGAACCTTTTTCACTGTCATGAAGAAAATGTAGAGTACAAACAAATGAAAACAATATAACGCTACCTCAGTTTATTGTGGTCACTCTCATATTAATAACCATAAATAACATAACACTGGTGTTTGTAAATGTCTCATTTTTAAACAACACTCTGCTTCCCTGCAGAATTCTGCTATTTCTTGGCTCGGCTCACTGTCAGACCATTTCCAAAAAAATCTTTGCAACATAGAAGAATTTTCCCGGAGAAATTTTCAGATGCAGCAAGGAAAATAGATTGAAGAGTTCATGAAAATATAGTTCTCCTGGTCCTACCACCTTCTCCATGTGAGTTATGTTATCGAAAAACTGTCAGGTCCTCAGCAGAAGGGTGATTTACTAATAATCAGAATACCTTCCATTGGTTGTGTGTCAAAAGCATTGGTTTCTTTTATTTGAATTGAATTGTCACTGACAATTCTTTTACTGCCTTAGAGTTATTGTTTGGAGGGCTTTTAAAAAAGTTCTTAAGCTTATACAAAAAATTCATGTTTTTAGCTCTTCTGAAATGTCCTTGTATTCATAATAATCATATTTATTACACTTCAGCGCCTTGGAAATGCTTGCACAAGGCACAAGTATGTTGTTGTGTTGCCTCTGTTACAGGTGAGTGTGTCAACATTTTTCTTGACGGAACTGGGAAACATTACTGAGCATCAGAACCCAGAGGGATGATAAATAGGCATGTCAGTACTTAACACTAACCAAAAGCATTTGAGACCAGACTGAACTAATTTTACTAGTAGTTAGTGTAATTAAATGTTTTCACCAGGATGGAAAGTCATGGTTTGATTTTGAAGCAATTTGCTTGACAAATATCAGATGTTAAAATAATTAAGGCTTAACCGTTTGTATTTAATCTCAAGTGAATCCATGAAAACAACACTCTAAATTATATCATATTCATATATTAATTGACTCGTAGATGTTAAGACCTACAGGGACTATTATGGTCATCCAGTCTGGCCTTCTGCATAAGCAGTCATGGAATTCCACCAAGGAATTCATGCATTAAACCTCTATTTTCAGAACAAATCCATAAAAAATGAAAAGCTTACAGTAACTTTGTAGCCATTGTAATCCTATTAGATAGAAAATCTGTAGAAATACAGAAGCTCTAAGGTGAGCATGGAAAGATAAGTTTTGCACAGGTATGAAAGGTATGGAATTATTCCCCAAACTTTTGCAGTCCTGTTGAAGTGATTTTTAATAATACAAAAGGGGTAGGCATCAAAGCGTTTTTTGTTTGTTTGCTTTTTTGTTAGAGATGAAATAAGGTTCTTTGTGAGATTCTGAAAATCATAAAAAACTAGCTAAAAACAACTTGGTTTACAGTCCACATCCTGTTTTAGTTCTTCACCCAATGTGTTATTAGTGCTGTTGTATTATTTTTATGGTTTATCAATCACAGAAAAACTTTGACTTGAAATTGAGGTTTGACTTTGTTGTGTTTCAGACATTTGTGTTAATGAAGTTAGGTAAATAATTTTACTGAATTACCTTTATGAAATTCAAATTGGTAGTTATAAAATACAGTAGTCTTAATTTATTCTTTTGATATAAACACCATATTTTTCATGTGGTAAATCTCAGTGATGTCAGTTGTTTAAATCATAAATTGCTTTGTACAGGTGAAATTTTGGTAAAAAGTTTATTATATTGTATTAGATTATCTTAATACATTTTGAAACTTTACAAAAATAATTCTGAAATTATTGGTGGCAGAAATTCTGAAATTATTGTTGAAAAGTAGGTACATATTGTGCCGAGAAAGCAAATACACGAATGCATGTTAAAAAAAAAAAAAGTACTGATTTATCCTAAAATGTAACTGTTATGAGAGTTTAAAATTTTCAATTTTCATATCATATAATCTTGTGTACATTATTTTACCTTTGATAATTTACGGATGCAGAAAACTGTGTCCTTGAAGTTAAACAAGAAGGTAAGTTTGTGTAAAGTCAGAGACTTAATATGGTCAGCTAATTGCTAGGTCACTTATTGAAGTCTAATATGTTCTGAACTGGTTTGGGATGTATTAATAAATACACTAGGAAGAAAAAATAAAAGAAAATTAACCTCCTTCTAGCTAAAGAATCCAGTAGAGTTATTTAAATGATCTTTTTGAAGACCTGCTTTCAAACCTTATTTTTTTCCCCTCCCATATCTCCAGCCTAAACAAAGCTTCACAAACTTGTACAGTTTGTTTAGCTTTCCTGTGAGCTTGTTGAGCTTATTTTCAGTGTAGGGGATCCCAAGAGCATTTAGCTTTTATAATCAATTCTACATGTACTAGCTTATTCTTAATATAAAAATGACTGGTTGGCACATAATAATGTCAGTTTATTGGGATTCAGGTCAATGGCAGTATTTGCTCTCTAGATAGGACAGTAACCTCCAAAATACTATGAAATTCATTACTTTGATCATTGTGCTTTATGTATACATGCTTAATAGAACAGGATTAACTAAACTCGGAACTGCTTTTGCTCTATCATTAAATTCTCTTTGGAAAAATAGTTTTGTCATGAAAACTATCTACCATCTACTTTGATTAGACATATAAGTTGCACCATTTTTCAGATCTTCCAGGCAAATTGAGAGAGATTTCAAAAAATATATTTATGTATTTTTATGACTTAAATCACACCTTATACATTTATACCTTTTAAGACTCAGAGCATATGTTCCTTTTCTAAGATGTATAAGGACATATACCTTCATTTTCCATAAAACATACCTTATTTTTACAAGTCTAACAGATACAGTGTGGCCAGTTACAAGGCATCTTTAAGGCAGTCAGCTCTGCTTGTTCTAATCAGCTTGCTGTATGAACGGGAGCACCAAGGGATTGGCAAGAGTCGGGAACAGCGTTTAGCACTTTGCTGACCTTGAGTCCACCTTTTCAAAACTCCTTCTGGAACTAAGATTTTTTCCAGCCATTTTCAAGTGATTTCTTCCACTTTCTCCTGAGACTAAAACACTTGATTGACCCATGATGTTAAGCGAAATTCTTTCAGTGGAAAAGAAAAATTGTAGATACACCTAGACATGAAAATATTCATGAACTTTATTTTGGTGGCTATAATTTAAATCTTCAAAAAGGTTTCAACATATCTAACATCTGTCTAGACAACCTAACAGGTATTTTGGAAATTTTTTCTATGAAGGAAGACATGGAAACAAAAACACAGATATATGTATAGTTAGATATTGAATTTTAATAGTATGATTTTAACTATCCTAGCCTTGTACATACTTCAATTGTTATGTATGACAACCTTTTGTCTCGTTTGAGAGTTGCTAATAACTGGAAAATGGTTACTGAGAACTTCTGAAATTACACCAAGTAGAAAATGAAGGAGTGTGAGATTTTTTTATTTTTATTTTTTAAATAAAAGCTTTCATAGCTTAGATCTGAGATCACAGTAAGTTATTTCTCATCATTCTTTAGAAAGAACAATGGAACTGAAGTTTATACCATGTGTATACCTATAATAGATAAATCTCTGTCTAAGGGGTACCTACATGATACCCCAAAGAGTCGTGGTAGTTGGAGAAAGTTTGTATTTATTGCACAGAAGTCACAGTCATGCCTTATATTCTTTACTAAACTTGGTAGACTTTGTGTGTCATGGAACCAAAAAGCAATGAACTCTCTGCTTTAAACTGAGGACTAGTCCATGCCGAATAACCTAAGTTGCAGAAATGACTCTCATGATTGATCTCTTTTCTAACATTGAAATTAGAATAATCAGTTTCAATAAAGGAAAAGCAAGCAAAAAAAGCACATTTTTCATATTAAAATCTTGACATTATTTTGATACATTTACCTATTAATTATTTGTTAAATTACATCATCAATCAATATAGAAGACATATACCAAGAAACTCTATAGCAGTGACTTTGTTAGCAGCTGTACTGTGGATAATTGTGTTTCACGCCACGGTACCAGTTTACTCTCTTCATTCATTGGAAAGGAAGTTTTGCTGCTGAAACAAATCAAAATAATATCCAAAGGTGCAACTTAACCACACTGAAGCAGAATCTGGAATCTCATTTTCTAAAATTCTGGATGGTCAAAGGTTAAACTTTCTCTGTACATTTCCCCTCATTTCTCTTTACAAATATTCTCCTGTCACAGAAGTAGCTTTTGCTTGTTTTTCTGTGCAAAAAAATGGACCAAACACTGAACTAATCTAACTCCAAGATGAACACTTGGGAAGAAGATATTTAAGGTTTTATTTCTTTTAAAAACTGTGTATGAGACTTCGTATTTGTTTACTTTGGATAGTTATTTTGGACTGATGAATTATTTGTTGCTAGGTATCCATGGCCCCAAAATTCAAAGTGTCTGGTTTGCCATCGGCCTCTGGGTACTAGTGAACTGCAGTGTTAATTTTATTGGTCATAGGGATTTCCTCCTTCTGGTCACTTTTCCATTGAAATAAACAGTGTAACACCTAGGACCCTGTTCAGCCCTCGGCTGCACAGACAAGATCTCTTCTGCAGCACATAAAATGCAGTATGGCGTGTACAGTATATGTAATTTACTTTTACAGGCTGAACTGTTATTCTCTAATCCCCTTGCTCTGCTATGTCAGAAAGCAGGACTTGATGGTTTGTCCGGGTTTCCATGTTATAGAGGTGATACAGAGGGTCAGTAAAACAAACAAATGAAAAAAAAGCAAGTTGGAAAGTTGGAGAATAGTTACATGCTACAGGCAAGTTCATGGTAGTTGAGACAAGGATAAATTTTGTAGCTTAGGAGACAATCCTGTATGCATTCCAGCAACAGAAAAGGATTCCAGTTTAAGAGCACGTGGTAAGAAAATCTGTAGCCTTTGGTATGTTGTTTAATCTGGTTGCTTGTCTATAAACTGAGAATATTGATTCTTATCTCACACCATCTCCTGTGAGGTTTAAAAGTATATATAAAGCACCTATAGATCAGTATACTCTACAGAGATGCTTTAGAAGTGCAAAGTACTTTTAAACGGTGCCGATGTATTCTATGAAGGTTTGTATTAGAGGGTAACTTCATCCAAAGATACTTCACTTTTTATGGAGAGGATGCTTGGGGGCTTGCAGCAATGCCTTGCAATGGAGCTAGCAGCATCTACTTGAAAACAGAACTGGAAAAGTCAATTCAACTATTACTCAGGTTGAGGTTGCATTGTTATACCTTTAGTTATAATTCTGAGGAACACTCCAGTTGAATGCAGACTGTATTAATGTGCATCAGTTATCCATACACTGAGTCAGTCAATGACTACATTGATCCAGTCCTGTGTTTTCTTTCAGAGAATTCCACAATGAGGCAATAGAAATCATTAAGACTTGTGATATTGAAATCCTCTTGGCGCTGGCAGACATGGAGCTCACATTTCACATACGGTTGCTGCATCGCAAGAGCAGTCATGCCTAGAATTTTGAGTTAAAGCTTTTATTTATACTTTTTTTGAGTAAATTTGAACATTCCCCCCCCCCCCCCCCCCCCCCCTTTTATTTTCCACTGAGATCATGTGTACGTAGCATGTCATCCATTTCTCATGTGTTGAATGTGATACTGGGTATGATGTAAAACTAGTTTATTGCTTTTATGCTCAATTTCTACTTATTGGAACCCACTGAGAAAGGTCCTAAAGATCCTTCTTATATCTTCCTACAGTCTAAGAGTATTATAATGTTATAAGGATTACTATTTGCAAACTTGATTGAAATACATAAGTTTGAACATACACGAGAAAAGCTGGAGCTTGCTGATAAACTCCAAAAATCTGCCTCTGAAACCTGGCGCAGCTCTTCCAAAAGCTTAGAACCTCATTGTTGTATGGTTTCCCCTTCATGAGGACTCTGACCTTCTCAGAAGCTGTCACATGCATTTTTGATTTAGTCAGAATTTTTAAAACCTCATTTTTTCTAAGAAGCTTTTGTTAGTAGAAGAGTCTGTGGAAATTTATTGGGTTTCCAGAGTTGATATCTTGCACCTCATTATTGTGAATAGCAGTAATTTGATTATCACAGAAATGTTTACGAGCCCTTCTATAGAAGGCACTGCAGTGGCACAGAATGGAAAACAATTCTTGCTTCAATCTTAGTTTAAAGCAGTCTGTTACAAGTAGAAAGAAATGATGTGACACCAGTTAACGTAACACAGAGATGTATCAGCAGTCTGCAGACCTTGACTCATAATTGTCAAGTTCTTCAGTACATTTCATAAAGAGAGAGGTTGAATAATGACCTAGAAATGAAGAGTTGGAGGCATGAATCAAACAACATTTTAAAAGCTGCAGGTTTAATTTGGCAAATATGGCTAAGTAAGAAATGGCAGAAGTGAAAACTGAGAAAAAATTTGAAGTGGGGGATGCTTGCCTGGTCCTGCAAATAACGCCCTACTAAATACACTGAGTAACACATGCTAGTAAATCTGTGTGCAGGAAGGTGAGTTGTCAACAGGTCATTCCAATTTTCAAATGAAGTTTGTCCTTGCAGGTTTTCTTCACACCTCTCCTGATGGTTGCAGGATTAAAACTATAAAAAAGCAAGTCGAAGAAACAAACTGAGAAATACCTACCCTCCCTCCAGCTTCAAGTTTCCTTTTGAAAAATTGCTAAAAAAAGTCTCCTACAGAGAATATTGCTGACTTGAGGGATGGAAGAACAGGGGTATAGATGCTTTAGGAAATGTGTCAGATTATTGGTTGATTACGGGGCTGATGCAGCTAATCTGGATATATTAGGTGCCAGTCTCTATAGTCTACCCCACCCGAAAATGGGAAAGACTGCTTTCATTTCCTGCAGTGGACCTGAAGAGGTGTTACAAGGCACCTTTCACTAGAAGGTCCTGAGATAAACAGAAACTTCATAAGAAAAGTCGTTCTTCATGGTAACGCTACTGCAGGACTGCAAAACCAAGGACTTTTGAATAAAGTTTTGTTAGCACTCTGTCAAGGAGCAAAATGTTATTGAAGGCACTGTCGTTCAGGTGAAACACTAACCCCAAATCTTGACTGTTTGTTACTATTAAAGACCCCTTGGCACTTTTTGCGAGAGCAGAGGTGTGAGCCCTGGTGTCCTGGCCAAATTCCAACTTGGGTAATTAAATTCTGCCTTCCTAAAATCCCCCCTGTAGTTTCGGCCAAGTACAGTATTCTTCATTTCCTCTCCGAAATGGCTGTACAGAATTGCTTTGTGCTGGTAAACAGCTGCCACATCTCACCCCAGAGGAACTGCTGCATTTCGGTGCCGAATCCCTCTCCTTTCTCTCCCCCTGACACCCAACACATGGGCACGGCGGTGCTCCCACCGAGCAGCCCCCTCTGCCCCTGTGCCCGCAGGGGAGGCAGCCCCCGACCACGCTCCCCCCCGCCTGCTACAATGCCAGTAAGCTGTGCTCGGCTTTAGGAATTCAGGCTAGAAATACCTTGCTGTTTCTAAAGAGCTCAGGAGCTGAAGTGTTGTTGGTGTGGCTACCCTTGATTCCTAGATATTGGTCATACCTGGTAAATGGTTTCATTTTCTTTGCTGAGGAAGAAATCTCGAGTCCACTTCTACTGGGGCTTGTTAAGCTGTTGCCTTGGGGGCCAGTTGATCAGTTGTTAAGTAGTAAGCAGCTTTGGCAGTCAACAGGCATAGGATCCCCTGCAGCTACTTCAGCCTGCCTGCCCTATCATTCTTTATAGAGGTAGCAGGGTATTGTCTTAGAAGTGCAATAATGGTAAAATAAGAGCAGATAGTGCTCATTCAATTTTGCATGCACCAGTATTTTAGGAAAGTGTGTGACATCTGTATGGATGTATATATACATGCATTTACGTGTCAATAGTGGCTATGGAAGTCCTGCTGAGATTTTTTTTTTACTTTTTTTTTTTTTTTTTTTTGATGTTAAATCAGGGACTCTTAAGTGAAAAGACAAGAGGCTGAAAATTGTGTGAGCTGTACCTGAGAGCTCCTCAGCTGTTTGTCCTGGCTGTTATCAGCCAGCTTCAATTCAACATGAAAAATTAGGAGAAAATATGACTGGGATTACGAAGTTTTTCTAGGCACTCCAGCAAAAATCAGAGCCAGGCTACAGAGAGCCATGGTTAGGGCAGGGCAAACATGACATGCTTTTTTTCTGACAGCAAGGAATTTCTTCAGCTTTAACGTCTACTCCAAATTGTTGTGTCAAATAGTGCATTCTTATTTACTCTCTAAAGTGATGTGACATACTTGTACAAAAGAAATGGTATGTTCTATGTTTTTTTTTGTTTTGTTTTGTTTTTTAAATTTGTTATTTCTCCATCTTAAAAATATTTCAGTGGTCACAGAAATACCTGTTTTGTAATCCATGTGCACATAAAGAAATTTTGTCCATCTGATTTTTACTTAGTTAAGTACACCAGGATTCAAAGCAAGCTCAACAGATTTTTACTTTTCAGATGCTGGTAGGGTTTTTTAAAAAGTATTTTAAGCTGGGTTTGTTATTATTTTTGTTGTTCTTGTCTGTTTTATTTATTTATTTATTTGGTTGACTGAATTACTTATATTCTTTGAAATGGTGCTTAGTAATTCTGAGTGACTGCAGAGATGCCTACTGGGAAGTGGTCAACTGATCACAACAAACCCCACTGACTCCGGGCTCTCCTACTGCTTTAACTCAATTGCACTTTCTTATCCAAAGCCACATCTCTTAGGAAAATCCCAGAAATGCTATTTGCCATGAAGCATGGTTTTAATATTATCGCAGCTATTTGAAAAGACAAAAGATTAGAAAGACTATTTGGTACTGAAGGAAGAAACAGTTTCAAGGGATGGATTTACCGAAACAAGACTCACATTTGCTTCTAATGTTTACTTCATAGTTTATCCTCAGCTAAAACATTTCCCCCTTGGTGCTGAGTGCAACTTCCATGGATATGAAAGCGGACATACATTCTTCATCTGTGTCTTGATCTCATACTGTCTGTAAATAATTACCAGCAAAATGGAAGCTTGAGAAATTCTTTCATTTTTGTCTTATATTGATAATGTGTTGTTGGGGTTCAAAATTTGCTAAAAAGTCAGAAGGGGAAGTTTGGACCTGATAATTAAAAGACAGATTTAAAAGAAAGCTGGTTGCTAAAATAGAGCAAGCCCATAGAGCTGATGCATAAAACAAGCATTTGCATCCTCAGAAGCGACTGTGAACCTAGCTATGGTTTTGCAGGAAGAGACATGATAGAGGTAGGCCATTAAGTCTGAACAGCTATTTGTCATGTGTCATGACATACAGTGACAAATATATTGTTACCTGTACTTGACAAGGAGAGCCCAGACAAGATTTCCAGGAGTGTCTAGTAATCACAGCAGTTCAGTTTCTGCTTGCCCAATGTGAAGTCCACAGGAGTGACAAGTTAAGGCCGGTTCAGTCCACCCGGGAAAGGACAGGGTTTTAATGATGAGTGTCACCTCCTGCATAGCAGTTGCATGCCTGGGGCTCCCAGGTCTCCGCACACTTGTGCATATTTGCTTTTCGCTCCTCCAAAAATGACCTCTCCTCTTGCTCTTTGACCAGTTTCTCTACAAAAGTGGTGATATATTGTGGAGAGGAAGGAGCTGCAGTTAGAAGATGGAAATATTTTAATAAGAATAATCTCAAATCAAACAGTTGGAGGCAGTTTAATGGCAGACATCTTAATTTTGAAATTAGGATCTTTTCGCAGCTTTCTCACTTCCCCTACAGTGGTTTTCTTCTGGAGCTGGATATTGGTGAAAACACCACAGCAGTTTTCTCCTTGCCCCATAAGAGACCTCAGTAGGTAGATCTATTAGCACTCTGCAGCCAGATCATTCAGATGCCCTGTCTCTGGACAAATTCTTTATTTGTTTCTCCATCTGAGAGGAAACTATCTTTTTTGGTTTTAACACAAAAACAAGCAAAAAGATTCTCTGGTTCTGTGACTTTAGCCCTACGGATGGCAGGAATCACAGCCTTGAAAGCAGCATCACTCTGCATGTTGGATCTTCACTACATCAAACGATGATGTTGGCATTGTTTTGAGAGGGTTAACTAAGATTAATGAGAAAAGAAACATGAAGCCATGGAGGATCAACATTACAAATCAATGACTGAATAAATTTAATGTGTATTCCAGCTGTACTTTACCTGGCATAAGACTGATTCTTAAGAGTGTGCCTTTTGTGCTTCTAAATAACTCACTAAGACATGAACACTGCTTCCAGTTTAATAATGCTTTATTTAAGGTTTATACAGTAGTCAATGTATTGATTTAGGAGGAATTTGCAGAATAAAAAGGAATGTTTAATAAGATACAAATAAACTCCTCCAGCATTCTCTATTCCCTATCCTTAGCATTTGTAAACTGTAACTTCAGTGTGTTGATTCTGGACAAAAAAGTGATTAGAAAATAAAACTAAACTCACTTGTAGTCAACGTTAGGCTGAACCTTAGACTTTGTGTGGATGAACTAACTTCCCTGAAAACGAATTCTCTCAAATTCACATAGTTTTCTCTACCATCAATGAGCAACTTTTGTAAGCATCCCTTATAGCAACAGATGAATAGAGAATGCATATTTTATTTATTTATATCTAATTATTTCTTGGAGCACGGAAATGTGACCTGTGTCTTTGAGCATTAGATCCTTTGTCATTAAACTTCATGACGGAAGTGGTTTCTTTTCTCCTTCTAATCAAAATGCTATTACCCTTAAATCGCCTCTTAAAATTGACATTTGTCTGGCAAATCTGGCGAAGTCGCTTGCCTCCCTATAATTACACGTATAAAGCCAGCGACAAAAGGAGACCTTTTACATGTCTGAACGGTTTTGCAGTCCAGCTTCATAATCAGATTCCAGAAATTGAACTTGCAGAAAGTTTGTGCTAGCCTTGTGGATTTTCATTTCAGATGTTGTCAACTCAAGGGCATTTGGACCAATCAATATCTGTCTGTCTTCTCGCACAGAGAAAGTTGGCTATTAGAAAAGAGAGGCTTACAGCAGGCTCAGCCAATACCATTAGCCCTAGCCTAAGGGCAGTTGTGTCCATGTGCCGGGGTAGGCACCTGCCCCCTCCCCTCCCCCACCATTAAGAAGGCCACTGGGGATGTCATTTGGACATAGCGGGCAAAGAGCACTTCTTTATTCTTTCTCTTTTTTACACCCAGACTTCACCAAAAATCAATAAATCTGTTCTTTGCTTATTTTCAGAACTTTACTTCAATATAAGCAAGGACTTTCCTTCCAGCTACAAACTCCAGTAGCACCAAGTCAGGGATTTTTTTGTGTGTGTGTGTGTGTGTGTGTATTTTTTATTTTCCTTTCTCTGTTCCTATTTGAGAAATAATTGGAAATAATATCCACTGTTCTTTTCCCTGCTAAAGATTTTTTAGAAGAAAGACCTTGATCTGCTGACTCTTTTCATGATTCAGCACTTGATTTTTCTCTCCTTGCTGTCCTTTTATTGCTAATGATTTTATAGAATCAGGTAAAGATATGATATTTTTCTTTGTTTTTTTTTTTTTTTTTTTTTTTTTTCAGTCAACAAACTTTTTCTCAATATTGAATTACTTACTGTTATTTTCTTTATCAAGGCACTATTAGTGATAGTACTGTTGATAATTCTTTAAATAGAAAACCATCACTCTTCAATTTTTTTCTGTGCTGGAGAACCAGGTATGTATTCTGGAAAGGCATCAAACACACACTTGAATATTGTGAGATTATTTTTTGAAGGAAACATATATTTTTTTTTAATCTACTCTTTCTCTGGAAAAAAAAAAAGCAGATAAATGAAGAGATGTTTCAACCCAGTGACATGATGGCACTGGGCATAAATATGGAGTGTGAATGTTAAGAAACCAGTAAGAAATGAAGGTAAATTATACAGAGTAACATTACTGTCTCAAGAGGGTTATTTACTAAGGAGATGGTGAAGGAAGACAAAAGGAGAGGACAAATGCAGAAATGGAGTTTATATGAACAGAGACAAAAACACAGTAGAGATGGTCCACTAAAAGAGAAGAAGGAAGGAAAAATTTAGGAATAAGTCTTAAGCTAGAAAGCTGTTGGTCGAAATGAGTAGATGGAGGTGGTAGTAGTGCTTTTGTTTAACTGAACTGTTAACAGAGGTCATCTACAATGAGCTTTAATTGATACACCAAAACTTTCCTTTTGGTTGTGAGAAGGGACTTCCTTATAATCTGTGGATATGAAACAGAGTTTATGATAATACAGGCTAATTTCTCAAGTGGCTTTAAACTAGCACAAATTTTGGTTTTAGATTATTATTATTTTTTATTTTATTTAAAATACACAGGGTTCAAGTTTTGGGTTCCTCTCACAACTTGGCAAGACTCCTGTGTTTTCAAATGCTCATGTAGCAGTACTTGCTGCTTCATTGGAAATAATAGTTCTGTGCTAAACAGCATCATCTTGGGATCACTTATGGGATTTGGTTCTGTTTAAGGGGTGAAGGCAAGGATAGTGCAAAGTGAAATCCCCCCAGTGCAAAGAAAATAAGGTGTATTTCCTGTAACCCCCTGAAATAGCTACATTTCATGTAAGTGGTTGAAATACATGTGGAAAAAAATATAGTAGAAGAATTTTATTTAGTCCCTAGGTTATTATGACTTGGAAGGATTCGTTGAGACCGATGGATAAAGGGATAGACTTGATGGCTACTTAATCTCCAGAGCTGAAAATATTTCTTCATTTGAGTGAGGAAACTTGTTATGCTGCTGGTTGTTATTCATTATATGGATTATTGTTTTGAGCTAGAGAAAGATCTTTTATTTTTGATATTTAAATGGAAAGAAAAAATAAATAGCATGTCCTTTTCAAAGCAAACATTTCAAAATGACTAGTCAATACTGACTAATAATAAAAAAGATAGGTCCCTTAGCTGGGCTCCTACATCATTAAACTCTGAGGAAGTTTTGTTGTAGACGTGTCAGAGCAAGATCCTACCCTTATACATCTGTTACAGCAAAAGATCTGAGTAAACGAATCACTTCTAAAACCCCTAGCTAAATGCCATTATTTTCAACCAGTTATTTGTTTTAGCTTTTTGGTAACATGAATGTTTGTGTTCGTTTATGTTTTTGTATTTGCTATGGCAGGGGCATTTTGGATTAATTAGATTTTGGAGTTAACATCCATGATATGGGTAAATATGGCAGGGTCCCAGGTAAGCCCAGTAATAGACCCACTGTCCTGTCAGTGCTGCAGGGTGCATTTCCTTTTCATTCTCCTATGGGCTTTGATGTGCTCTCTAATGCACATGTGGTACTTGCCTAAAACCAAAGAGATACAGCTGTTGAAAAAGAAATATCAAATGATTCAACAACAATTGTTTCTTACCTGTACATTATTTGCCAGTCCAGCTAAACCAATAAAAGCCGATTTAAAACCCCAGACATTCACATATCCAAAGGTACAGTATTTTGAACAAAAGTATGAAATAAATAAATAATACGTTACAAAACTGTAAAGTCTCCTTAAGAAAAAAGTCATCACAGAACTGTTCTTGTTATATTATTCAAATTCTTCTTTTAGAGAAATATTTTGCCAATATGTTTTACTGAGGTGTATAGACAGGAATATCTAAAATATATTTTAAAACTGGTCCTTGTGTACTCTGGTGTTTGCCACTGTATAGGTAGGTATTGACCAAGATTTCTGTCATTAGAAGAAAAAAAGGCATCTCTAAATTTACTGATGACTTCTTCTGAATGTGAACTATACCCAAAACTTAAATCAATAATAGAGAGTGTAGAGGTGCTTTTGAGTATCAGAAGAGTCTGTGATAAAAACAAGCTCTCACCTCTGAAGCTTGAACAGTCCTTTGTGTTCCTGGGTGTCCAATTTTATACGAGTAACTGACCTCTTAGAACTAAAGTAGCAGCAGGAGTGAAACACATACTTAAACACATATCTTGATATAAAACAAAAACAAAAGCAAAAAACATTTAAAGAGGGTGAGCAGCCCTTTGAAACACCTGTCTGGCTCTTTGCCTCATCTTTACTCAGGAATCTCGTGTTTTGTTATTTCTTTTCTCTGCAGCTTCTAAATCTGGCCTTGGCTTTGTCAATAACCCAGTATTCCTGTAATATTTCTGGAGGCTTAGATGAGACGGTTGTCTTCTGCTTGTGTTGCACAGCTCATAGCAATTGAGTGTTTCAGATTGGAAGAAATCTCAATAACTGTCTAAATGAGAGAGCAAGCTGAATCTGCTTATTAAATCAAGTCCCTAGAAAACGCATTGCCATAAGTTTGCCATACATAATCTGTTCATAGGTTCATTTTGTACATAAATAGCATGGTGTTACCTGAACCAAGCACAGATTCAAGGTACAGCAGGCAATGCATAAGCACATCTCAGGATGTACTTTAAAAATAATGTGGGTTATTTTTTTTGCTAGGATATTTGGAAATTAACCAGGCGTGAGGACAGGGACAGATGCAAGCTCCCTCACTCTGTTTCGCCAGGTTGGTTCACTTCTTAACCGTGCATGCAGCCACGGGTATGAACACATTTTTCTGTAGGTTCCCCAGTGTCAACAGTTGAGCACATTAATGTCACTTGTGGCTGCAGCATCCCTGGTGTGGGCGCCTGTCTAATGGACAGTGTGGGAGCCAGCAGATGTAAAACCCCTGAGCTGGAGCCCATCAGGCAGCCAGCATTGGATGTGTCAGCTCCTGCTTCTTTGCAAAAAATGTTTCTTATTGTCTCCAGCATCATTGCTCCCAGTGAGTGTGTGTGCTAGCTTTAGTGTCTGCTCCATTTATTTCAGGTATTTTCATATCAACATCCTGATAACAGCCTAAAGCCTCATTTTTTTGCTAATGGTAATTGGAAATATTCTTCATCTTTGACCAAATCTTGACTTCGTTCGTTCTTACTCAGGCAAAACTCTGGTTGAAATTCCTGACTGGAACTGGATATAGTTCCAGTATAGATATTCAGCCAATATAGATATTCAGCCTTATTGCATATTAACACTGAAAAAAAAAATTAGATCTGTGAGGATTTTTTTAATAATCCGACCCATCATAGGTCTCTAAGGAAAAACTGGAATCCATGTCTTAGAATTTTAAAAGACCTAATAAATAATTTGCCATAACCACAGGGTACCATGGCATAATGGAGCTAAGGTAATATTTAATTTGCTTATTTACAACATTAAGTAAAATATTCTGCTTCTTTTTTCTTTTTCTTTTCCTTCTTTAATATTAGTATTTATTCTGATAAATATTTGAAATCTCACTGCTTGGTTCTCAACAGACCTTCTTGGTATGTTTTGGAGCCTCACATGGTTAAAATTATTCCATTATGCTATTAAAGCATAGAATGTGCAACATGCCATACACCTCAAGGCATTTCTGAGTTCATTTTTATCTTTTTGAATACCTGTAGCTTCCTTTCTGCACTAACATTTTACTGGGAGCACTTTCTCGTATCTGCCAGTTAACTTCCCCTTGAAGCCCAGTGGCCTCCTCTGCTCCGGTGGTCACTCATCTCGCCCCTCTCAGATCTCGGAAGGGGGTGGCAAGCAACACAGTGAATGAAATATCAAGCAAATTCACATCAAATGGCAATGTGACCCCCAGGTAATAAACAGGTTTCAGGTGTGGGAGCATTCTGCACCACGATTTGTCACTCTCCTTAGTTTTGTGTGCATCCCTTACACCAATGATGCCGAGATACCTACTTTGCCCATGTGCATATTTAAGCCTAACTAATTCGGAGCAAATCTATGCTGTTCGTTACGGGATTGCTGATGTTATCGCTCTTCATTAGAGATGCAATGTGAGGTAAGCTGTGGTCGGGGGAAAGGAGAGGGGAAGAAGCGAATGGCAGATAGTAACTGTTTTGTTGATGCCTGTAGTCTCAGCTAAAATACAGCTCCTGCTGCATTTCTTCCAGCAGCACAAGCTGAATCTTTTCCCTCATTTGATACAGTGACCTCTCAAGTGCATCATTGCCCTGAGGGCTGAGGGCAGTCCAGCAACTGTTAAACCCCTTGGGTTGATAATCTTCTCCCACATTTGCCCTTAACACCAGACATACCACCATTAGCTACAGCTCCACTGGTGCTCATTAGAGCCGATCAATATAGACTAACATAAAGAATGCTGCTGCGCCTTCTGTTATTTTTCAGTTACTGCAGATTTACAGACTTTCACCTACAACACAGGGCTTTGCTGCTGTACTATGTAAAAAAGAGGATTTGAGAACAACAATAAAAAAAAAAAAGGAAAAAAAAAGACATTTTTTAGTAGATGTCTAAATGTTATTTATCTTGCTTTTCAAAATGCCTTGTCACTAGAAAGTACACAGAAGATCTTCTGTAAAAAATTCTCTTTGGATTAAGTTAGTGCAAAATTGCAACATTCAAAAATCACAGCAGATGCACAGATAAACAAAATCAGGTGCATTTTAATATGAAAGAATGTTTGAGCCTGTAAATTCTATGCAAATGCTTTCAGGAACTTGGCCTCATATTTTTAAGCCCACTCACTGTCTGTGCTCTTTGCAGTTGGATAGCATTTGAGACGCCAGTTGAAGGTCTATATGTTGAAGGCATGTATGTAGAGTGGCTACAGCACTGCATACTACCACCAGCAGGTGTTGCCAAAGATCATAGCAAGAAAGGCAACAACAATTAACAAATTTATCATTCTTTTTCCACATTTTATCCCAAAGAGTCTTTCAAAGATTCACGTGCCACTGATCTCAACAGTAAACAACTAATGAACTAGTTAAATGAAAAGGTGCAAATAACATAACATCTATTAGGCATTTTGCAAGGAATCATACAAGAATACTCAATTCTCTAAGAAGAATAAATTTTGCTACTTTGGATTTACATTTGAAGAAAAACAAGGAGGAAAAACTTCATGGGATTTATCAAAGTGCAATGGGATGCAGATACAGAAGTTGGGGTTTCTCTTGCTTTGTTCTTTTGTTAGTTTGTTCATTCAAACATTATAGTACAGCTTAGGATATCAAACAAGGAAAACAACACTCAACCAACTTGAGGAAATTTTTAATTAGATAGAAAACAAATATTTTATTTTGTATAAACACGGATATTATTTACCACTGGATAAACCCAGCCACCATAAACAATAGGATGGCTAAATGGCTATATGAAATATTAAAAAAAAAATGGGAACATGTTGAATTCCAATGAATCAAGAGTAACGAAAGTCTCACCTTCATCAAATCTTTCCATATTTCTGGAATATAAAACCTACTATATTTTATTCAGAATGGTGGCTTAAAAAGTTCAATGTCAACTGCTGAATGAAAAAGAATTTATAACTGTGCATACGAGCTAACAAAATATGATACGGTAAATTTTGCCTGTTTTCATCAGAAACATCGTTCAACAGTTTAACTTTTTAATAGTTCTCCAGTGCTACAGGCAATTAAATACTTCTGTTGAATAACTTATTTATCCAAGACCTTTCAGAAGAGCTGAAAGAATATGAGAATTTCATTTGTTAAACTAGGGATTTCTCAAAGTCCATTAAAGCACCTTTACTTACAGAATGACACAACTTCTCCAGATGCGTCCTTTGCTTTAGTGGACCTATTTGCATCTTAGGTATTACTTAGTATGAGTAATGTGGTAGGACTGAGCCCTTGATGATAGGCTGATTAATGAAATCTGTTCTGCAGGGTGAACATAATGGAAAATGTGATTCTGTTGGCTTCTAAAGTCTGAAATTCATCTCCATGCAAACGACACACATTTTATGTATGTCATAAGCCTTCTACTATCCTTCTGCATAGATGGAGATTTCATCCAGTGAATGGAAGGCTGCTTGCTACATCCATTAGCATCATTAAAATGTACCCAGTAAACCCATTGTTTATGACATTGCCTCAAGTTTGAATCAAGAAGAACTTGGATAAACTTGAAGAAAAACAATCACTTAATCAAATTAAAAGAAAAAAAAAAGTTTGAAACAGCAACTTTTAGAAAAAAATAATTTGGTTTTAAGACTCCTAGTGAAAAAACATTGATGAAATCATTTGGTAAATAACTTACAGAGTGAAAAATGGCAGCTAATTTTCACTTTTCTCACTCAGCTTGCTCATGTCAGTTGTCCTTCTTCATAGTCTGCTAAATTAATGAGCTATATGATCTGAGCTCCCCTGTTTATTTCGATGCAACTGTAAAACTTACCCTTAAACTTCTGGTCAATTGGCTATGAGTTCCTTACTTCTCCCATGATGATGACAGAAAAGAGGCATATTTTCCAGATCACGCTCCATTCCTGTAATTCTTTTCTGAATTCTCTGCGTCTTTTCCAGCATTCACTGGTGCAGGATCCAGTAGGGAGCACATATCTCAGCAATGGGTTCACAAATCTTGCTGACAGCAGTAATAATTCCTTACCACGCCCCCTTGATAGTCCATATTTTTCAATAATATCACAATATGGAACTAACAATGACTGTCCAGTTGAGAGCAATATATTGTATGTTTTGATCAACAGGGAAAGGTTTTTAGAAACTTTCTCTTGTCAAAGCTGGATATATATTCCAGGCCCTAATTACTGACCAAGTTGGCACTTCATGCAACAATGTCTATAGTTGTAAATTAGCTGGTTTTAATGGTCTGCAGCAACACTTTCAATATCCTCTTTAGTGCCAGATTTGAATGACGGAACTTGCTATAGACGCTGACACTTTTTATCCTTAAACACCTAATGTGCAATACGTTCCCGTGAGTTTTAAAGGGTAAGATAAAATGTCAAAATTGTTCAAAAGTATCATGTATATTTTTTACTCAGAAAGTTACATACTCAAAACTCTAATCAGTCCACCTGGATTTATGAAATCCCTTGTTATCATAGTGGTGTGAAAACTGGACTACAGATAAAGAAAATGGTATTTTTATAGAATGGTCCTCTGAGATGGGACTGCTCCTCTGTTGTCAGTGTAGGCCAAAGTGCCAGTGGGAAGTGCAGTACATGACCTTAGTCAATTAGCAGGGTCTCCTTAATCTCTTGGGGTTACTTTGATCTGCAATTTCAAGTGTAACACCTTAATGAAATTTTACAGATAGCCACAGAAGGCATCCATGTAGTGGAAAAAAAAATCATTTTATACCTAAACACCTAACACATGCTTAATAAATACCCAGAAGGGAAATAATAACTATAACCATATTCATCATACATTTTTTTTCTCTCTCTTTTTTTTTTTTTTCACACTATGTTTATGCCTGAGAAAAACAAGATTATAATAGACGGGACTTTGCTTGAGAAAAGTGGGAACAGATCAAGCTGCTGATTCACATTTTTCTGGTGGAAAACGTAATTTGCTTCTGCTACATTTTAAATCTCCTGAAATAAGGGTGGTATGCCAAATCTCTTAGTTGTATTTGTGTTGTGTGTTCTGTGAATATATAGCAGATATATGAAATTTCCATAACATATCACTATCCTGATTTGTGTATTCAACCCTGTTCTTTTTTAAATTTATGCAGGCATAGAAACCTGGCCCATTTCTCATGTAATTACTAAATAACTGTATGAAGAAAAAAAAAAAAGTATAAAATGGTGCTGTTTTGGTTTTCTTGCAGTTATCTTCTCTGCTTAATCAGAGCATTTCACCTGAAGGTATCACAGCGCCTGTCTTGCAGAAATGCAGAAAGTCTTTAATGGGATTTTTTTTTTTTTTTTTTCTGGGTAAAGGCTCCAGGATTCCCTACCCAGACATAAAAACTGCACAGATTTGCACCATCTTGAGAAGGGAAGGAACAAAGGATGGGGTGTAATTAGGCCACAGCTTTATTAACTCAATTTATCTGGGAATTACGCAGTGATAATTCATACTGCAGCCATTTCCTTCCTTGCTAGCGATATGTGGTGCTGCTGGTCCCATGCATCTTGGAGCCTCTCACAAGTGGGCAGTGAATCTCAAGGTCTGGGATCCTTTCTGCTTCTCTCCTCCTCCAGCCTCTTTGCCCATGAGCAGGGCCCTCCTTTGCTGTCCCCCAGCAGCTCATCAGAGTCCGAAGATGGAAGAGCAGAGAAGAAAGCATTCCAGCTCCTGCTGGGCACCTTGGCTGTGGTTTGGGGAGGGACCCAGTGGTGCCTGGGGACCTGCTGTGGGAGGGACCTACCTGCTGTGTTGCACGATGGTGGTGGTGATAGTGGTGATGGTGGTGGTGGGCTCCTCCCTGCCCTTTGCAAGGCCAGCCTGCATGGGAAAAGCCTCAGGTGGGAGAGAGCAGGTATTTGCACACCTTGCAGGTGTGCAGGGGCAGTAGTCCTATTGAAGCTGATCGAATAGCTCCTATGAGTAAAATAAAGTAGGTGGGATCACTTCTGCTGTAGTGACCAAACCTCCATATGAAAAGTACCGCCTTTTATTCTGGGCTGCTCTTGTTGGCAGGGCAATCCCTCTGCTTATCTAACACATTTCACCCAAATCTCTTTTTCTCAGGGGCTGGCCTGCGGTCCTGAGGCAAAAAGCAGACTGGCATTAGAGGGGAAATTTGCCCAACATTGCAACCTGAGAAGATGCAACGTGTCTCCTGATGCTCTACATACAGAACATATCTATCCCTAATTAGATATGATTAGAGGAACTGGAGATGTTCAAGAGCTCTCTTTTATAAATTGCTTTTTGCAGTCAAATTAAGGTTTATTGCTGAGTGTCTTGTGGTTTAGGCTGACTCTGATTTGCAGTTTTATACTGTTGTTTTGCTTGTTGTACGCATATGGCTATATAGCAAAACTAAATCAGCTCTCCCCACAGGCCCAACAAGTGAGCTTTCCAGTGTGTAGAATTCAATGGACAATCCCCATAACATTTTCTGGTTTTTAATGCATTCAGTAACTGTAAAAACCTCTTAAAATTGAACAAGGTTATAAAACTTGGCTCTATACAGATTCACCTAATTAACATATGACAGATACATGCAGTCATTCCACTGTGCTCTCCTCCGGTAACTGCTTAACATAACTATAAAACGGCTTCCACAAGGTAATGCAGGCACAGGCTTTGTCTTCACACACATCTGTTGCATTTTTAAAGGAAAAAATAAAGTTTTAATTTTTAAAATCTCAATTTTAATAATGCATGAAAAAAATGGAAAATTCTGCTTTATTTTCACACAAGTCTCATCTTATATCTCTTTCAGCATCGCCAAGTGCCTCCAAACTACTTTCTGTGCCTTAAATCCCACTGACAGCGGTGATGTGCTCCCAGTGACCATGGCAAGAAGTGCTGGATCCTGGCTCCATCAGGTCAGCTCTCGTGGCAGCTTAGGGCAGCGTCCAGATGGCTGCAGGCACATGCATGTCTGGTTACGGGGATCTTTCTGAGGATTAGAGAAGGGTACGGTGTAGCTCTTTTCGAATATTTTAGCTGTTTGGCAAATAAATTGTTGGAAAAAATAGAAAATACCAAATTAGAAAACATCAAATTAGAAAATACCAAACCCACGGAAGTCTTGCACATGTCTGGGTGTATCAGGTAAGTTAGCATTGCAGTCACACTCTGCAATTGTTTCCTAATCAAACAAACCTTGCATTACCTATTTGTGCCATGCTTGGTTTTCAGTTATTGACTCGTATTTGAAATATGGCAATTGAAGTATTTTTCACATATGTTCATAGGACTTTCTAAGTGAATTCATTTTAACCTTTTTTTTTTTTTGTCTTTATTTCCCAGAAATATCCCTGCAATCAAATCTGTAAGAGGAATTCTCTTCAAAACAGAGCTTTGAAATGAGTGTTCAAAAACATCTGAAAATATTAATTGTGAATATCTAAATAGGAATTTTTCTATTTTAAGCTAATTTAACTATTACAGCTTGATAGTTTCAATTGTTTTAAACAGTCAATTTTTTTTTTCCTTTTTTTAATCAGATGTATCATAACATCTGTCTTGCTAACATTATCTGTCTTGTATTTGTAGTCTTCCAATGTGCATTTGCCCACGTTTGAGGGCTCACAAACATGAAGACTGCAAAGCTGCTTCCTTCAGATATTTGCATTGAAATAGGCAGTGCAGAGAAAAGGGGGGAGAGAGAAATAACACCACCCTTATTACTCACAGAGAATCAAGTGTTTTAAAGAGGAAGTAATTCCTCCAACCCCCCCCCCCCAAAAGAAAAAAAAAAAAGTAAACCAGATTTTTGAATCCCTATCCATTGTTTTCACCTTAAGATTGCGCTTCTCATCTCATTTGGATGACACTGTCTTTAAAACGGGCTATGAAGGAAGCTAATATTTCCAGAAGGATTTGCCATTTTGCTCCATGAGGAGTAGTATCTGCTCCAGGTGCTGTCCCGAGGTAAGGGCAGGTTTCTGGGCCTGGCAGCCCTGCTGGTTACTGATGGCAAGCACTGCTTACCGGCATGTTGTGCCCACGGCTGGGTGGCGACAGCATGTCCCACAAACTGGAGATCCTCTTGCACCTCCTGGAGCACCGTACACTATCCGGGGTGGTGATGAGACCTGGGTGGGAGCTGTCAAAGCACTTGCAGATGACCACCAGTGTGTTCTGCGTATAGCCTGATGTAAGCAGACCACGGAGATCCTTGTCTTATCACAAGAAGCCTGACAGTGAGGTTTTTCTCTTGATTACAGGATATTTTGTTATAAGCTCTAAAAATGTGTTCCAAAAATGACTCAGATTCATCTGGTGTTTGCTGATGCCTGTAAGTTTTGGTTGCACAGGTAAGTCCCGTATGCATTTTTAATTTAAAACAATCTCAAGATTGGAAGTTTTCAAATGTAAATATGTGAAATTTCTGTATATAGGATTAAAAAAAAAATCTATATTCATTGTGGAAAAAAAAAATAAAGAATGGATTACAAAAGACCTAAAGCTCTAGGGTTCAAGCTAATTTTTCATCATTTCCATGGGGAAAAACACTGGTAAATGTTAAGAAACACCCTTCAAGAACCTTTAATTTGTTTTTCACTCTCCAAGATATAGATTTTCTCCTTTCTATTTATGAAAAAAAAATTTCCTGTGGGTTTGTAGAGTCATTTGAGAAAATACATATTTGTATAATATTACATGCTTTCTAACATAGCTTTGATTAGGCTGTCAGGTCAGAATTTGGCTTGTCTCAAGTTCCACTAACTTTTATTATCTTCTCAGGAGGCGTTTGTTCCTCTACATCACACGAATCAGTTGCAGGATCAGGGATTTTGAAATTTTGGCTTCCTTGCAGTCAATGGCAAACTGTCAGTTGACCCTGCATGGGTCAGGGTGTTGACACAAATATCCAGACTTTTGAAATCAGTGGGAACAGGATTGGGTCATTTAATGTTTGTCGTAGCCTCTGGTGTTGCAGTTCTAGAAGTGGTTTCAGCTCTAACCTGTCACTGAATTCAAGCAGATATGAGTGAATTCAGTCCTGATTAACAGCAAAATGCAGAAAAAGAATTAGAACTAGAGCCTACATGTTCTAGCGTTGTCCTGGATCAATGGAGATCTGAATATGTTTTATAGACACATGCACACACATGCATATATGAATAAAAAGCACACACAAATATGCATGTGTGGCTGTATGTGTGTGCTTAAGCACCCTGTAATGAAGAATATTATTGATACTACCTGAGATTAAAAAAAAAAACAACTTTTTTCCTTTTTTTTTTTTTTCTGAAAGTGATCACTTTATAGTCATCAATAAGATAACATCCAAAGCATTCTTTGAGAACGGTGTTATAGCCTCCATTCTACAGATGGGAAAACCAAGGCAAGTCAACAACAGAGGCTGATGACAGTGGGCCATTGCCATATTTAGAGAAGAGAAATTGCTGTGGAATCAGCAATGGTGAAGTGGGGATTTTGCTGCTTCTGCACTCATCCATCACTGTTCTGCGCTGGTGTTTCAAAATACTCTGCTACAACTGGCTGTGTTTTATATTCAGTCAGAAGCTGTCATTCTTGGAGAATTCAGCTATTGTTGCAGCAAGTGAGAAATTGTGTAGAAGTTATGGTAGACGTAGATCATAACACCATGTGTCTCCTGCCCCAGAGTTATAATACACATACATGGACAAGCCTGTTTGTCCTTAAAAATTGCCATCATTTGCTGTCTGCTACAGAAAGGTAAGGAGATGCATGTAGAATTCTGTGGAGATTAAAATGGCATGTATTTCAACAACTAAGATCAAACCTCATTAAAAGAACTTCCTACATAATTTATGGAAACAAGTAAGAAGGAGGTTCAGTGCAGAGCACAGTAGCCAATGACCTCCAAGCTTAATTTCATAGAATTAGCTAATAAAGCGTCTGTTATGTAATGTATAATTTCTTTTAGCTGTGCATGTCTTAAACACATGCAAAATGAAAATAGAATGTTATTTCTATTAAATGAGGTGCTTTTCTTTCAGTTTACATACCATTGACAAAGTCTTGGCCTCAACGTTAATGAGTTCCATTTGGATATTTGGAAGCTGTCTTTAAGTTGGCTTTTTTCCTCCAGAACTTATCCACAGAAATATTTGCAGGTGTGTGAGAAAATAAGCTTTACATTTAATGAGTCCTATGTTGTATTTATCATTCTCATCTGTCCATGTCCGTATCTGGAAAGACATTTATCCCATTAATTCCATTGTGACTGGGATGCTGAGAGGGCATTGCACTGCTTGACAGTGGCCCTAATCAGATGCCACCAAAAGGCCCACTTGTCATTTCAGAGAGCAATGCGGGGCATCAGTAGCATTTAAGAAGCATTTAATACTTATGTTGGCATCCTGTGCAATTGCTTGTGGTGTTGGAGCTACCTGTGAAGGCAAGACATACTTTAATTTGCAGTAGTATAATCTGCAGTATATAAAAGCATGACTATTAATATCACATGTTGACAATAACAGATAAAACCACCAAATAATGCAAAATACAGTGGTGTACTGCAATAGTTAACTAGGTGACTTGAAAAACTGTACTATAAAGTTTGAGCACAAGCTGATAAAGTCAGGGCTGGGTGCATGTTTCCATTCACTTTCTTTGATACATTTTTTGGATAGTTGGTCAGTTTTTGAGTTGTGAATGTCATTTATATGAATACTCATTATGTTTTTTATAGAGTTTTTTTGGAAGTCTTAAAAGCACAGCTAAAACAAGAAAATAAACCACAAACGAGCTTAGTCTTCATGCCTGAAATTATGCCATCAGTGAAGTCAGTGGAGAAACTATGGACTTTGAGATCTGTAGGACTTGACCTAGAGGTTTTGGAGCTGTGTTGGCTAGAAAGAATAAATAAATTCTGAAAAATGATATATGAACTCTAAATCTGTGCCACACTTCTTAGACAGGCTCTGCAATAAAATATCCTAAAAATCTAGTACTGGTTTTCTCTATGGAGCTAATGTGTAGTCAAGCCAGGTTAGTACATGTTCTTAAGTACACTCAATAAGCTGAGAAGTACAAAACTATCATCAGTGTGTACTTTAAGTGCTTGGACCAAAACTTTTCAACATCAAAGTGCATTGGATCAAACCCTAATGCTCTACTCCATCAGAAATCAAGTTCCTTCAAAATCTGACCTTGCATGAGGTTTGCTGTTATGCCAAATATCACCATCCTGAGCTCAGGTGTTTCAGAACTGGTCAGTGACTATTCAGCTGCATATGAAAAAGTGTGGGTCCTGCCCCTGCACAGCCCCAACCCAGCCCCCTGAAGGAAGGCTTGGGACGTTTCCCCTCACAGGTTATAAATATCATGCAAAAACTATATATGCTTGTAGGACATATTCACTTCTCGAAGACAGGTGGATAGCATATGTGCTTGTGGGCTGTTCTTGTTTTACAGCTATATATTTATATGTGAAATCTCAGGATATGTTACCTTCTCCCTCATCCATATTCAATGTATAACTCAGCCAGCCACTGTAAGAAGGACAAGGAAGTAAATATAGTAATATGACATTTATTTTTATATGGTTTATGTGTTTGTGATACAGCAATGGTTTATGTACATTTCTATACCTGTTTTCTATTTTTGCCAGTGTTACATATTAAGTTTGATCAGTTTGGAAAATCATATATCTCTCTGGAGTTTGAAATTTACTGTTTTGCCTCTTTTTGGAGATGTTTTCTGCATGCTGCAATGCTTCCAGTTGTTGTGTTAGTGGTACATTTTCCTACCTTTCCCTGGTATTATTTTTAAACTGTTAGGTATATTTTCCCTTATTTTATCCCTTAATTCACTTTTGTTTTCTCTCCTACCAGACTTTAGATTGTACCTGTATCCCATTCTTCTCCCTTTTCTGTCGCGTTTTATTTCTATCCGTCATATTTACAGTTTTGCTGCTGCTGAAGCCGGGCAGGCCACCTACCAGCTCGCAGCTGCGTGCAGGAGAGCAGCTTCTCCAGAGGCAATGCACAAAGAGCAGCTGCCGAGCCTGGGGGTCCAGGTGCTTCTGCAGAAGGGGTGCTGGGTCTCCGTGATGGCAAGTAGGGTGCAGGACGGGGATTGCAACGTCACGGTCCCGCTGTGCGACAACCGGAGAAGATTTCCTGGTGTGCGTCTCTTTTGCTGGGTTGGTCACTTTTTTTTATATTTTTCCCCAGAAGCAAAACTGGCCCCCAGACAAATCCATGGCAGGGTACATTACAAAGCTAGGAACATTAGAAGGAGCAAAAGGAAAGCCAAATTGCTTGCAGGAAAGGAATATTGCTTGTTTGTGTTTTTTTTTTTTTTTTTTTTTTTTTTTTTTTTTTTTTTTTTTTTTTTGCTATGGGAAGGCAGAGCTCTCTGTGCTGTAAGTGATTCTTGGTTTAGGGACAAACACTGCAAAGGTTGCCAGAAACAATGTTGTGGACAGAAAAATAAAAACGATGACAATAAAAACCCACAGTGCTAATTGTAAACGCTGCAGCCCTGGAAGGTGGCAGAAAGGCTTCCAAAGTTCACTGACTTACCAACCCTGACAGCGATTCTCCTGATAATGGCACAGCAGGTCCGCAGTGGCAAAGCCTAATTGACAAAGATCAAAATCTAATTTGGATAACACCAGGAGCCGAGGGGGTCATGCTCCAAATAGTGCTTGAGCCACAACCAGCCCTGTTTGTCATTTCATGGGGAAAATGCAAAAAAGATCGTTCCAGGTCCCCAAATGAGGAAGATGCCAATAACATTGAAAAGCATACACAGGAAGAAGCCTTGCTCCTGAGGGTACAATTACTGTGGCTGTGATGTGAAATGATAAAAAATATTAAGCAGGTTTTAATGTTGTAACAAAAGGTGGCCCCGTACAGGGCATGAATAGAAATTGAAGATCCTTTGGGCACCTATAGGAAAAATAATACAACTGTAGCTATTAGCAGAGCCTTTAATGCTAGGATCTTCCCTGTGCGTCACCGTGATGAGTATTTCCCTACCTGTAATATAGGTCACGCTTCCTTGTACAAAGCAGGCATTTTATTGATGTTGTACCTTATTCATTTGTTGAAATGAGCTACTTTAACCTGGTGTGTGGCTTGCAACTGGGAAAAATATGCAGAGTGTCTTTGTAGCACCATTCGATCCTGTTTTCTGGGATAACCATGTGCCCTGGGTCTGGCCTGACTCCAGTTAGGATAACAGGGGATGAATGGTCTTTTTATGGGTGTTTCCAGGGCTTTCCCAAACAGAAAAAGATCCAAACAAGATAAAAGAAAATCCTACAGGATTCCTTTTTATACTCAGTGTCGTTTGATGGCAATAAAAAGAAATTTTAGTAAATCTTGTAGCCCTCCATACCTCCTAAGAGGAGAATACTAATTTGATTTGTCCATCCGCTCTCGTCCAGCTCCTCAGCTCTGTCTGTGAGTCAAATCACACTTGCCCATTTATAATTTGCAAGTCACATTGGAAGATAAATAATTGCAAGACCTTCCTTAGTGTTAGGACTGAATTCACATCCGCGGTGCTATTCAGCTAAGTCACCAGGCAGACTGTCTGTTGGTGCCATATTAGACATATTAGACACAATGGTTGCAAAACGCATGATAAGAAGCTTTAACAGAAGAGATTTTCCAGAAGAAAGGAAAATTATTTCATAATGAAAAGTGAGGAGAGCGCTCGGAGGAGAGCTGGGGCTGAGCCGCGAGCTAAGTAGGGCTGCTGGGTGCCGATCTGTTTGTTTGCCATTAGAAGCTTGTGGAAGGATTTAGTCAGATTTCCGAGGCTCTGGAGTGACTTGGGAGCGTGACTCCATTGACTCAGGTTTTCAAACACACAGATGAGTTTAAAGCACAGCCCCCAGTGAGTTTGCGCTCCTGAGCAACTTAGGTGCTGTAGAAAACAACATCGATTTCTGGCGCTTTATAGAAAAAATAAATACTACTAATATAAATTAAAGCAAAGAGGTTCGTGTGTCTACTTTGGCAATGCGGGACTGTTTGGAGGATGAATAAAAGGATCGTAATGAAACGATTCCTGCCACTGGCCAGCACTCTCGCTTTTGGTAATACTTCAGTTTTGCAGCGATTTGGCAAAGCTCTTGTAAACGGTCCAACAGCGTTTCAGCAAAGTCTTTGGAGAACAACAATCTGTGTCGCACATTAATTTGGCATGTTTAGCAGCCCAGGTCTAGCTGAGCGCAGAGGTAGCATAAAGACCTCCTCCACGTACTGCTCCGGTCAGAGGCTAAAGCCATCGACAGGCAGTGCTGAAAAGATTGCACTACAGCTGCCCGAGCACCACCTGATCACAGAACCAATACCGATATTAAAAAAAAGGAAGGAAAAACACAGTTTTGGCTGTATGCTTTCACAACCTATGCATTTTTTTTCCTGCTGGTTTCTTATTAACTGGAGATGATCTGGATAGAACAGGTTAGGGACAGGCAGGAGGTGGATTCTCTCTGTGACCCACCATTTGTCGTGCTTGTCAAGGTACCGGGGAGATTTAAGATTCTTTTCATGACAAAAAAATGAATGATTTTTATATTCTCAGAGGTGAAATCAAACCAATCCTATTAATTTCAATTAAAATGTTACCTGTCTCAAGCTATCTTTTTTTTTTTTTTTTTTTTTTTTTTTCCCCTCAAAGACTGTTTAGGGATGAGAAAGATGAAATATTAATGCATTCTATAAATAATATGTGTGAGGTCCATGGGGACACAGAACCCCCACATCATTAGTTAAATTGATCTTCCTCTTAGATTTTGCAGGAAATTGAGGGGTGGTGCGGCTCAGTGTGGCTTAGTTTTCAGGAAAAGCGGTCAGACCTGGGCCTGAACAGCTGCACGTTAGCCATGGAGCTGAGGTTTCTCCTGCTGCTCCTTATGTATGGTCACCTTACGTACTGCCACATGGCAGAAGTATCAAGAGAGACTCTGGTAGTCTGTAGGGTAACATTTACCCCTGCAACAAATTCTGATATGACACTTCCATGACTAGGGCATTGCAAGTTTCTGACCTTTAATAGGATGTAAGGATCAAAATACATTTTTTTTCCATTGTGCTTAATTGCCTGCAGATCACGATTATAATGCGCTTTCTGGAATTATCTTCCTCAGTGCTCCACAGACAACTTTTTGTGGAATTTTTTGCTATTGACATTTGAAATTCACATGGCCATCACAAGGCGTGAGCAACTTGGGACAAAGCAGGAGCTTTACGTGCCTTCTGCATGGGGCAGCTCAGCCTACTTCAGCTCCCTCTCAAAAGTAAGGAAGATAGCTCAGTCCCTACATCCTTCCCCCCAGTGCAGCAGAGGAGCTGCTAAATGTAGCAATGTTTTTTCCTTTTTTTTTTTTTTTAAATTTTATTTTTTATAATAACATAAAGTCACTGCATGAACAAGCAGCTATCTTTATTAATAGAGATCTCCAATTTTGGAGCCTTTGGTAAATTGAGAACATACTGAGAAGGAATCTTATCGCTTGAATCGTAGGAAATCCGTTTCCAAGTTGTCTGTTTTTCATCAAATTAAAATTAGTTTCATGGGAATATGAGAAGGTTTTTATAATTAGATAATGGAAATTTGCCTAGGTTATCTTCCACTTATTTGGATGTAACATAAATAACAAGAATGTCACATCATGCCAGTATTTACTCATCTAACTCAGCACAAATCTTGGGTCAAGTAAAAAAAGATTTGAAAACATTTCAGGGCTTGTTGCTTAGAGACCACTTTTAACCAGTGGAAGGACTGCGCTCCAATCTCTGGTTGCACAGCAGAAAATCTGAAAAGCGTGAATACTTGCAGACCTCTCTGAAGATGTTGCGGAGGTAAAACATTCCCAGCGGTTTGCAGAATTTTTGGCCAAGTGTCTGGGAGTGTGGCTCCCTTCCCCAGCCCATGCAGAACTGGCACAGCTGGCAGCTCCAGCATGTGAAAGGTGCAGAGTGTAGGGGATGCTGGTAAAGAACCAAAATAGTGCTTTCAGGTACTTTTATTTTTTTCCCAATTAATAACAAAGAGATGTTCTACTCCTGGGGAGGGATGGGGCTGCTCTGCGCAGCCCAGACAGTCCTGCCCATAGTGCTGCGGACGTTCAGCCCGCACAAAGGGAAGTGGTGTTACACCCACTTATTTGTAATCAGTGACAAAACCAAGGCAGGGCAGAGAAAAGGTCTTTTTTTTTTTTTTTTTCCTTTTCTTTTTTCTTGTTCCCTCAGGTCACAGAGCCAGGCAGCAGGCACTGCAGGTCTCCTGGCTCTGTGTCCTGTGCGCTCTCGGCAAACACATCTTTCAACAGGGCTGAAGTTCCTGTTTCCATTTCCCCACAGAACAGGGTCTTTAATAATCTCTTCATTTGAATTTAAATGGAGTCTAATCCTTGTTGGGGCTAATATTACCTGGAACAGTACGGCAGGAGCCCCAGTCTGCGCAGATAGCTCTGGAGATCGCTGGCGGGGGGATTACCCCAGATATCTTTTATCAGAAGTTCAAACATCTATTAAAACAGGGCAAAGATCAAGTAACCTCAGGCGAACCTTCAGCCAAGTCATAATTATTGTCACTGAGGTGGACTGCAAAGGGAGGAGCTGAGGGTTTGCTACCACTTGCGCGGAGTGAATAAAGAGAAATGTAGGGTCTTGTGTCGTTCCTTCTGTACAAGAGACGCAATTTAGGCACCAGCACAAGCTGTCAGCAGGTTGCACACTGTGCTGTATGGTGCAATGAGGAGAAAACATGACATCATATTCCTGCTGTGGGAAGACTTTGCTCCTGCAGAAGGGACAACAGCTGCAGGTCCCAACCAAGTCACTCACCTGGGCAATACCTGGGGAGAAACCCCTCACTGGTGACTGCAGAGACACTAGCATGAAATAAAGCCAGGATAAGAGCATGGGCTGCATCATGATTTTCATTCATAATTCGAAGTAAACTTTTGTAGCCAGATTTTAGGTACTATTCACCACCTGTCCTGTCACGCTGGCAAGACTCAAGAGTTTTCTCACAGGTTTTACATATTGGCAGCTGCCTTTTTTTTTTTTTTTTAATCCTTATATACTTTTAATATTATCTGCCTTTAGGAAATGCTATATCTCAAACACCTCGCCTCTCGCTGCATGCTATGCACATGGAAGCAGATTCCTTGACAAAATACTACATGGATAACAAACAGATCTGCAAACCCTATCGATAAGCATTGCTGCACTGTTAGAAGCAGCTATGGCGTAGCCTTCTCATCTCCCCCCTTGTGAAGCTCAAAAATTAACACATCCTATATGCTTCTCTCTCTCTCTCCCCCACGTTCTATTTATTTATTTATTTTTTACCCTTGCCCTAAATTCTGCATGCCTACCCCCTGGACACGGGATCGGTGAGAGCAGTTTAAAATTAGTGCCTACAGGCAGAATTTCCCAGCCCATGCCTGTGCGGTGCTCCTAACGATCCCCAGCCACGAGCCCGGCACTGGAGTGGTGCAGGGAGCGGGTGGCAGTCGCTGAATTGTGCCTGACATCTAATTATGTCCTAGTCCTTGGCAACAGCTTGAAGAGAACCGACCTCTTGCCAATCATCCTGGAAAACTGCTGCTTTTCTCCTTGATGCCTTTAGAGGCTTCTACAGTGTTGCACTCCCTTTGCACGTTTTTGTTGCCAGGTACACAGTGGACCTGTGATCATCTTGGAGAAAAACCCCTTTTGGGCCTTGGGAATGCGCATATGTTCCACTTACACGCCTGTTTTATGGCTTCCCAAGTTTTCTCTGGGAGAGCAGGAGGAGAAGAGGAGAATGGCTTGCAGCAACCGCAGAAAGTTACATTTCTGGCCTTTTAATACAGCCATCGTCTCTCAAGCAAATACAATTACCTGTTCCCTAATTAGGACAAGTTTGGCTGAGACACAAGTCACTGGGAAGTTATAGTCTATCGTTTACCCCAGAATAGCTCTATAGTTTCATAGATGTTTTCCCTGCAGAGCAAAACTTGAATTTGTGATGAAGGTCACACGACTCCCGCTCCTGATGGAGGCGTGAGGGAGGCACGGCGAAGGGCAGAGGCTGCTGCCGGGGGGCTTCCCACAAGGCCACCACCAAGGCACCCGGCCAATAACCATGTAAAAGATGGAGACATGTAAAACAGAGAATGATATAAGGAGTAAAAACCTCATTATCCAAAAATAAAGACTTTTTTTTTTTGAATGAAATTCCAGCCTGACCTTTCCAAAAAAAATATATATATAAAATATATAAATATAATATATAGAGAGTATATAAATATACTTTTATATATTATATATATATATAAATTAAATAAATATTAAATATATAAAATATATATATATATATGTGTATATATATATATATATATGAATCCAGATGCATTTTATCTGTAATTGTAGCACTGGGACCAGAAGTTTATTTTATATTAGTAATCTTTCATGAACACTGCTAACCAATGGGTTATCCACTATGCCAGGCTAACATGTTACAAAACTAAAAAACAACAACAACGAAGCAAATAAAGAAAACCAAGTTTTTGAATTGATAAAAATTTTGTCATTAGAAAAATATTATGGGTTTAGAGGAAATTTTATTAATTTCAGATTTTTGCACAACTGCTAGTTCCAGGGTTTTGGCATACTCTGTAAGGCTGATGCAGGGTTATAATTCCTAAATATCTGAAGATATATAAATATCTTCCTAAATATCTGAAGATAACTACATGTCATAAGTACTGGTTCTGCTACGAGAAGCTCCTTTGCCCACTAGACTTTAACCATGATATTTATACCGGAGTTTTAGATAAATTTTCTGGATCTGCTGCTCTAACACTTGCTGCTAGTGATCCCTTCTGAAACGACGTGGAGGTGCATATTTTGGATGCCACTTCCCTCATAGTGGACGCTCACTTTGTGCCATGTACTGCACTTATTCCCAACAGAGAGCAATGAGGCTCTCTGGAGGCAGCAGACCTGATGGTTCTGCGCCGCTGTTACTGCTGTGCACAGCAGAGGGGTAGGACCTGCTCGTTACCCTGATTGACTAGGTATGGCTGGAGTGTGAACTTGCAGATGGCTTAATTAGGGGGCAACAAGTCTTTAAATAGAGGGGAACACACCCAGGTATTGAACTGGTAGAACTGAAATGCTGCTGGGAAGGTTTCTGTATGCAAGAGGTAAAGTGTATAGTTACTTATTCATGCTCCTTTTTCTGGTTCACATGGGAGATTTTTTTTTTTTTAATGTGGAAAAGCAGTATTTTGTTTTTTTTTTTCCACCCCCACAAACTGAATTTTGTTTTGTGGCCTCAAATTAAGGGAAATGATACTGAGGTTAACTTTTTGCCTCTTTGAGGATCAGAGAGGGCTCTTCCATGTATATGTTGGATTTCAAGTCTGCTTGTTAGTGGCCTCATGATATATATATAGATATATTTCTATCTCAAGGCTGTTTTAAGCATCCTTAAGACATTAACTGGGAAAAATCTTGTAAAATCTGATATTTCCTCCCTTTTCCCATGTTTATATCTAAGAAATGACTAAGCTATGTTATTTTGCATGTAGCAGTAAAGTTATTTTGGTTAATTTGCTGCTAAATGTCAAAGTTCTCCCTTTATATACTCAGGAGGAAAATCTAGAATAGATCCTTGTCTGGACAAAGGGAGAAAATTCACCAAGGAAGTCGGTAGAGGGGAAAGTAGCAAGGGCTGTGTGAACCCCTTAGGGAAGTTTCTTTCCAGACTCAGTCTGGTTCTTCTGGTTTGGCTCAAAGCTGTTCCTTTTGCAAAACTAAATTGGGGTGAATAAAACCAACCCTCTACAAATAGCCTGCTCAGGTGGAGATGGAGAGATAGGGCTTCAGATTTGCAAAAGATTTAGGCCAGGAGCTTCAGTTGCTGCACTGACAAGACTCTGTAGTCCTAGACAGGGAGCAGCTGCATGGGCTGTGGGGCTCCTCCCAGGGAGCAATGTCTGCCCCTGGGCCCTGTGTTTTCCACCATCTGTCTAAAGTTTCCCACCAACAAGATCTAAAGAGAGCTGCACAGAGGAGTGATCATGTTTTTCACAGGTCCTGCTCTGCGTTCTCCGAAAGAGCTTTTCCTTCTGTCCACCTTGTCCTGTAAGAACTGGTTGTGAATGGTGAGTTTGGCCTGGAAAAGATTAATGAGGGTTATGGAAAGTTTGTCTTAGCTCTTGTATTTGGTCTGATGAACAAATGCAAAGCCGGCATGAATCTTCCTTATATAGCTGGCAAAGGAGGAAGCAAAGCCAAAAATTATACAATAAGTAAAGGAGAAGCATGTATTATTTAGTGGCTGTGGAGGATCATTACTGTATCAGTCTCTGCAGAGCAAATTTTACTGTTCTGGAGATATAGAGGGAGAGGCAGCCTTAAGAAAAGAAGCTCATAAAGAAAAGGAAATAGCATGTAGCATGTATCAAAAAGAATTGACACATCACACCTGAGCTATTTCTACTTCTGTTTCTGGTCTGTCATTCACCACTGAAGAAAACAGCTGAAGGTACTGAAAAGTAGGTGCTATTTGAATAGCTCTAATTGTCAATAAATAAATGTTTTAAGTAAAACTTGTCATGACACTTTGAAATTCTAATATTACATGAGCATGAAAATATATGAATGCATAGTGCAGTATTTATAATTACAGTTTCTCAACACTTAAACTTAATATGCAGATAATTGCTGGGCATTTAAATCTCACTTTTTTACCTGGAGTATTAAATGTTTCTACTTGTTGATCAAATGTTCCTGGTCTTTTGATAGTTTTCTGTTCTCCATCATATGTGACTTGCTCCAAGTGTTCATTTATTCTTGCACACAAGTCAAAAGTTGTATTCCATGTTCACCAGACAGATTGTGAGTGGCAGCCATGTGCTATTGGGGGCATTCCCAAATTCTTGGCTGCAAGAACTGTCTGTGACCTTTTAGGCAAACTTCAAACCTGATGATATATATATATTTAGTAGGTTCAGAAATTGTTTATCTCATTTTTGTGGCTTAGCAGTTGGTCCTCTTCTGTTAGAAGATGAATGAATAAATTGGCTGTCCTAGCTCCTTTGAGAGTTGGGGATCTAGAATAGAAATGGGGGGATTCCCCATTTCTGACCTCTCTTCTGATGTTGCCAGCCAGGGGTGCCAACTACCTCAGTGGTTTCAGTTGTTTTCACCACCCAGATGATTACTTAAACAAGTCTGAAGCTCCTAGCTCATTGCACACTACTATCAGCAGGTAAATGACTCTTAGATACCTGTAACCTTCGCTGTTTCAACATTTACAGCTGCAATCTGGAGCCTGTGGCCACTACTAGAAGGATATAAGGATGTCTGTTAGGGTTGCTCCTATGCTTTAAATAGAGATAATTGATATATAGTCCTCAGGTGATAGGGATAAATATCAGGTGTCAAGTGGTAGGATGTAAAGAAATGGTTTTGAGTTGTACTATGGGATGCTTAGATTGGACACCAGGAAGAATTTCTTCTCACCAAGGGCGGTGAGGCTTTGGAATGGGCTGCCCGGGGAACTGATTGGAGTTGGTATCCCTGGAGACATGTGGATGTGGTGCTCATGGGCATGGTTGGTGGTGGGCAGGAAGGGCAACTCCAATTTGTGCTCCCATTCTTGGGCTGTGCTTTTTATATTTTCTTAGAAAAGCCCTGCTCTCTGCCTAACAATGAGGAGACTGATGCAAAAGGTAAAAGTTGCAAAAGGCGTTTCCAAAAATAGTCTTCTATTTGCATTTTGAATGAGGTCATCAGACTGGCTCAGTGCAAACTGAACTGAAAATAGAGGTACTTGCTAAAAATGTGTTCTGTGCTTGCTGCAGAGGACTGAGGGAAAAGGACTGCAGAGGATTTGAGGCAAATCACATGGCAGCGTGTCTCTGCAGGATGTATAAATGCAAGGATTTTGCTTGACCTCACAAATGCATTGAGACAACCACAGTTTTGGAGCAGACAAACTCAGTGACAAACCAAAGCAAGACCTCAATTTGATGGGAAAGAGCGGGATGGTGAGAGCAGTCCTTAAACATTTATTGCACCGCTTCCCTGCAGATGTACAATTTCCCATGTTTTTTCCTGCACTTTGCAATGTGTCCTGGTGAGCACCACCTATCCTGATTACTTTTAGTGGACTTCTGGAGGTGAGGCTGCAGGCAGTAATTGCCAGGCATGGCCTGGCCCCATGCACTGCTGCCACCATGTCCTGCAAACCCCTGTGGTCCTGGGATTTGGGAGTTTCCAAGACAGACTTGGGATGGAGGAGAGTAAGATGCTTTAATAAAGTTATTTGAAGAGACAGCCTTGTAGTGCAGGGGAATCAGGCAGTTTCGGTATCCAGCTCCAGAGCTGCTGGGGACTGAACCAGTCCAGAGCCCAGGTGCATGGACAGACAGACAAATGTACAGGCAGCAGGATGAGCAGGAGGCTGTGGCTGCTATAAGAGGCACAGCACAGCCCTTGCCTCAACCTCCTGATGCTGTGTGGGATTAAGAAAACTTCTGGGTAAAGATGCTCAGCATTTGAAATTGTCTGAAAAATTAATGTGATTTTTTTTCCGCTTATTGATTATTTCAGATTAACTGTGCTTCTCCACTCAAATTCAGTATTTAGTAGCTTGGCTTTGCCTTTGGTCGCTTAGGCTGTGCAGTGACTCCTTGGCTGCAGTTTGGGATGATTTAATCCTCGTAATTCATGCAGGTAACACTGAGGTGCATTGCCTCCGGCGGGGATTTGGGCAGCCAGTGATGAGATGTGAGTCCAGCATCTTGCCACTGCTACTTCCAAAGGTGGTGGGGAGGACAGGAGCAGACAAAGGCTTCCCCTTCCAGCTGTCCCAGGCACATCCCATCCCTCTGGGAAAGCCCTCACCTTGCCTTTCCTGTTCCCTCTCCCCACTGATGATGAAAGCCCCAAGATACCTAGTAGAAAGTGAGCCTTGTGTGTAGAAGCTGATACAAAGGGACTTAAATCCCTGGTTTCTGGTTCCTGGAGGCTACATTTCTGACAAAGCAACTGCTATCTTTGGCATCAGTTTTTTTGGTCAAAAAATAATTTATTAAAAAATAACTTGCATTTCTAACAATGAATTTATTTTTAATTTGCTTTCTGTTTGAGTCTATATGTTGTAGTTGGAACATATTTTTAAGAATTTTGCAACTATGTGGACTAGTGACTCTTCTTGCTTATCTGAAGGACAGCTCTGATTCTCAGTTAGTCACTGTTTTCTTCTAATCTCTGCTTGTGAAAGCCGAGGCTTCAAGAAAATCTCTGGTCATGGTCAGGCTTGCTGTAACACTATGAAAATTGGCAACCATTAAAATATTTTTGCAAATATTTTTCTTGCCAACTTTCTTCCCAGTTCTGCTTGCAGCCAGCAGCAGGGGAGCTTTGAGGTGTGCCTATTCCATATTAAAATTTTTGAACCTGTTTCCAACATGGTGCATGCAAACACAATTGCATTCACTTCAGCAATAAGGAAAAAACAACCCATAAAAATGTAGTTATAAGCCCTCAGAAACACAGGTTTTGGTTTTGTGTTACTTAAGCTTCGCATTTAGCTGTTTTCATCTCAATTTAGGCCCTTTTATACTTTAAAAATGCTGCTTTGAAGCTAAAAGTTAGGAGTCTGCTTTAAGAGAAACAGAATGAAATATTTTAGAATTTCTTATATGGATCACTTCAATGTGGACACATTATAACAAAATATTTTTATCCTGGAAAGCCTTGCATTATATTTCTGAAAACACTGTCCAGCTTCAATCCTTTGGAGGCTTCCTTGCAGTGGTTTGTTAATGGCCTTGCTCTGCCTGGTGTTCTGCTGCCTGCCCCTGGGGACTCCTCTTTGGCTGTGCTGCAGGTACAGGGCCCCAAACCTCGCGGCAGGGAAAATCAGCGGAAATGGCCGTGCAACAAATCAATCAAGCATTTGTCTCAGAAAATGTCAGCGTCCAGGCTGATGTGTTACTCCAGCTAATCCATCCAAAGGTTTTCTAAGGGGTAACCTAGGAAGAACAGGGGGTACAGCCTTCTTTTATTTTTCTTCCTGCATGAAATCCTTAACAAGGATCAGGAAAAGAGTTTGATTTTAGAGCAGTATTTTTGCCTTTGCTGCATAGACTTATCTAGGAGCTGTTGCAACCTCTAAATTAGGTGTGCTGATCTATCAGTGCACTGCAAATGCCATGGTTAAGGGTATTCATGGTGGACATAGCAGAAGGAAAGTTAACCAGAACTGATAGTAGAGGTGGGTTGAGTTCAACCTGCCTGACATGTCCACAAGATACTGTAAGCAGCAGTTAATGCTTTGGTAGCAGCTGAAGCACTGATTTGATTGCAGTTAGATATTCATTCTTGGTGAATGGCAAAAATGTGACTGTTTCTGTATGCAGAGAATCTATTTAGCACTCAAAATACTTATCAAATTGCTTAAAAAATCACAGCTCGTTTTTTCTGCATCAGTGTTTTCCTGTTGAATGAGTGGTTGTGCATGGATGAGAGGGAATTGGGAGCTGAGGTATTGGCAGGAATAAGGCGGAGAGGAGAATGGGTGGCGGTGGTGTATTAAACATACATAGTTCTTGTGCAGTAGCTTCCAGATGTGCTTAGGTAAATGGAGACATACTAGCTAATGTGGCACTGGAGCCCTTGTAATATTTATTTCCCTCTTGTTCTTACCCTTTACATCATTACCTCGTCCTGTGGCTCTTAGGATAAGGGATGTCCTGGAAGTGGATTTCCAGGAGGCACCTTCCTCTCCCATCTATGGTACTCAGTTTGGTGAAACCGGTGTGGGGCACCACGGACAGGGCTTGGTGGTGTGGCTCATGCTGGGGTGAGGATGGGGACAGGCTTGGCCAAATGTCCCTGTGCAACTGGGACTTAAACTGGGGAGGAGGTGTGGGGGAAGGCTGGGGTCTGAAAGCATCTGTTGTTGCTTCACTGAAGAAGCATTGGTGTCAACGCGAAGGGTGGCTTTCCCTGCTGAGCGTAGGTGGTGGGTTGGAGTGTGGGTGTTTGTAAACAAGTAAATTCAATAAAACAAAGCACAGTTAGGGTCAAATGAGTGATGCTGTAAAAATGAGAAGTTTTGGCTCCTTTATTTCTCTCCACAAAGAGAAGCTTACAGCAAGTCAGAAGATGACTCTGCAAGGGGCCAATACTACATAAGGTTGCTAAAATCATGTGAAAGATTAGAAGTATAACTTTCCTTTCCAACTTCTTCACCAACCACAGTGATTTTAAATTAAAAACCAAAAGAACGCTAGAATTAAACCAGAGAGTGCAAGCTTGTGGCACACAAAAACAAGCATAAAAGAGAGAAGCATCCTGGTTGCGTGAAAGGGATGGGATGGCTCATAGGCTTTATTTAAAAAAAAAAAAATAGAAATATTGCATTTTATTATTGCTCTTTGCAACAGAAGCACTGCTTCAGTGCTGGCTGTAGTCTGATGCCCAGACCAGTGGTGTATGGGGAGTTTATTGCAGGTGTACAGTCTGTCTATCCCTGTCTGCCCGTCCTGCTCAGTGGTGCCCTTCAAGGCCAGGTGGGCAGCTCTTGGTGGCAATGGGGTCACAGACCTGGGGACGTGGCCTGGGAACACCTTTTTCTGCTGGTCTCTGACCGTTCCACCTTCCCTCTCTCCCTGGAGATTTACAGTATTAAATTTTCTTCTTTGTCTAAAGGCTCCGAACAAAGGGAGATTTGTAGAAGATTTGTATGAGGAAAGGGCTCATATTTGGACTATATTTCAGCAAGGAAAAATAAAATGCTGAACCTAGCACGGACAAACTGCTGTGGGAGTTTTCCTGGGTACTGGTGGCATATTTCTTCCATGATCTTTCAGGAGGTGAAGGGTGAAGCTGGAGCTATATGAGGAACAATTTGTTTGCTCTTAACAGTGGCAGAGACAGATGAAGCTGGTGAGTGCAGTGTGGGTCCCTCAGTCCCTCATTTCAGCACCTCACCATGCTCCCGTCCCCCTGCTCCAGCCCCTCTCCTGTTTGCAGGATGCCCCGTGCTTGCCTCTGCACATCAGTAAAACTTCCTTGGGAGAGTAATTGCACTGGTGTTGTGCAGAGAGACTTGTGTTATGGACACACACCCTTCCTGATTACATACTCTTACTTGCAGATGCATAAGAAGTGTAGGATAAATTAGGCTGGGCAAACCAGCCTTCAAGAGGCTTGTTACTGAAAGCAATTAAGTTGTACAGTCATTCTGCCCCATAATTCTTCATTATCCATGCATCCCATGGAAGGTTGAACAACTGCTTCTCTTCGTATTTTCTTTTATCAAATGTGCAAAATAATGTACAGGAATTTCATGAAGGAAGGTAGATGTCTTCCCAGATTGATGCTGAGGGCTGTACAGGAAGGCTTCCTTGGCCCCAAAAAAAGGCAGCATGCTTTTAGTTACTGTCTCTGTACTGGGTTTGTTACCATAAAGGGGTTTTTGTTTTGTTCCTCCACCCCTGCCCAGGTCTGCAGGAAAAGAAGCAGCATGGGTTTTGCCTGGCTTGCAAATAGGCAGTAGGAATCGTGCTATTGATGAGGATGTGCCAAAACATCTCTGCAAATGCAGGTCCTGCGAGGGGGTGCAATTCTGGGGAGGGACCTGTGGTTTTACAGATGCAAGTGGTGCTGATCCTGTATTGCACAGGGCAGCGCCTGCCCAGCAGCATGTCCATGCGCAGAACCGTGGAGGGGTGGTTTCCCACCCAGCACATCTCCAGCTTCTCCCGAGACCTCCACCAGGCAAAAATATTAGAATAATGGGGAAGAGGAAAAAAAAAAATCATAAAAATTAATTAGCATTCACTAATTAACTGTAATAATATCCTTTAAAATCACTGTTTGGAAATATAATATCCTTGGCCCTGTGCCATGACATGATATGTATGGCTGCTGCCTTTCATGTGGCTATGCATCCATTTTGAGATCTGACAGTGATGGTCAGTTTTTAAACATCTAATTGCTACCATTGTTTTACTGAATGAATTTTATAGCCTTACTTAGCTAGCTAATATCAGACAGAATCTGCAATTGTTCACAGTGATTTAAGTGTCAAAAAGAAAATAAACTCTAACTCCCATTTAGTTTTTACTATGTACAACCCTACTTAAAGGGTTTAACAGAAGTGGAGCTGCCAATGCCATAGAAGCATCCATATCACTAATCAAATATGCTCCATATTTTGCCAAGTATCCTGGGCTGTCACATCTGCCATCACCACCTGTGATAATTTTCCTCCTCTTTTTGCACTAAATAATCAATTACAAGATTCTGTTTTTCGCTCCATGCATGCTATTTATAACAACTGGCTCAAGTTAGTGATTTTGATGGTGCCAGTAAGGATGTGTGGGTAATTCTGTGCTGCGTGGGTGCTGGGAGCCCGTTGGTGGTCAGTGTGGAAGCCCCAACACCCAAGTGCACGGGGCTGCTCTCCATCACTTCTCAGCAACAAATAACCCCAAATATGTGGATGAGAAATTACTGAAGATGATGTGTGAGGGTTTGCCACTTATTACAGTCAAAATTGTCTCTTGGATGCAATGAGCATGATTGCACAGCATCACTCCTGGTGATGATGGGTGAGCCAAAGGAGATCCCATCCTGACTGTCCTGTCCCAGACTGAGCTTTGGGGCTGGTAGGTGGAAAAAGCCATCGGGGAAACACTGGTTTGGTGACAGCTGATCTAGAATTGCTGACAGTGAACAGAAGATCATAATACTAGTTTTCCTAGGTTTATTTTAGAAAACAACTATGCTTTAAAGAGCAAGCCATATAATTATTTTAAGAAAATTGAGTATGTAAGCTATGCCTGTGATGTGCCAACGCTGCCTGAACAACACGGGCTGACAGACACCACAACAAACCGAGTACCTCTTCGATGTGTCCGTGCTGATGGCTTCTAAGGCCTGAATTAGGGAGGCATCAACAGGGCTTTGCCCTGAGCCCCTGCAGCGTGTTTGTGCCAGCATCAACACGGGGAGCTGTTAAACCACACTCGTTCCCCAGGAGGAAAGGGAAAATCTCAGCGCTGGTGGCTTTTGAAGACAAGAGCAGAGCAGAAAGGGCAGGGACAGGAGTGGAGCAGACATTTACACTCCTGGGGTTTAGTACAGCCTGATCATAGACCCCTCTTACATGAATATTTCAAAAATAGTCATCTTTTATATGCCATTAGTTAAGAGGTACTACTGCAAGCCTGCTTTGAGATGAAAGGACAGCTCCGGTCCAGTCTGTCTGTGAGCAGGCTTTTCTTGTCAGTTTGTGGGGAATTTACCCAGTGCTCTGGAAATTCAGTTTCCAAAAACTGTTTTGCTCCCTTGCCGTTGCAGAGCTGCAGTGGCGTTTTGAAGAAAGTACTAAGCACAAATGTAATATTTGTGCAATTTAAGAGCTGCTGCATCCCAGCAAGCTGAAGCTGTGCCTTAGACCTGGGTGAGACGCTTTTTCCTGTGAAGCAGACGGACTGGTTGCAGCTAAGATAGTTTTGAAAATATAATACTTATTATTCAGATAGATCTGATCGGTGTCTCTTTATCCCTCCTGCCTGCTCAGAACTGGGACAGTGCTCATGTACCTGCTGAAAAAAAATTTCACTTACTCAATTCCTTTTTGTATTGGTTGTGTCTGTTTCAGTGATGCTGAGATGGCTCTTTGCTATAGAAGGGAATTTTAGTATTGTTCTTGGTTCAGTAAGGTTTGTAAAGGCATCTATGTATTTACTTTTTGAAGACACCAACATATGTTGTATAAAATTTGAGTGTTATGATCTGATTTTTCTACATAGAAAATAGAAAACTATATTCGGGAAATTTTTTAAAAAGGGCGACCCTTAAAAATAAAAAGTCCAAAATGTGCCTTGGTTGAGCTTTCTAAAATGACACATCCCCTAAACATGTCACATTTATTTTTGTAATATTATAAATAAAAAAGTTGAGTGAGAAAATAATCTATTTGCCGCAGTCGGGAGCGCAGCCTCTGCCAGCAGCGGGCTCTGTAAATAGCAGAGGTCAGAACTGCTTGGGATCGCTCCACTGCCCGCCTAACACGAAAGAATAAATTTTTGTGTGTAAGTTACAGAAAACATATATAGGTATTCCTCCATGTATCATAAATTCTATTGACCATGGCATGCCAAACAGATGCCAAAAATTCATTAAAAAAATTATATTCATTAAACTTTTTGGCTATTATTTCTTAATGTTGATGTATCTCTATATGTGCTTTAAGGATAACTATTTTGGTCTGGGAATATTTGAACAAGTGCTTTGTGGATCAAAATCCCGCAGTTTATTGAAGTGGGTTTTTATGAAAAAGGTCATTTTTGATAAATTTTCTCACTTAAGGAGAGAATTTAAGATGTCCAAAGGTCCTTTTTAATGTTTCAATATAATTTTGGATTCAAACCAATTTCCTTATAAAAAGCACTGTTAATTTGTAGAAATGGGAGAGGAAGTAGTGCTGGACAAAAATATTTTTCCTTTTATAGGCTCTTCCTCTGTTATTTTCCAAATTACACAGTGATACAGGAAGCAGTACTCCAGAAGTAGATAAGATTTGGTCATTGCTTCTCCAGCCTTTATTCTAATTTGAAATACTATCAGGATTTTGATTTGTTTCCTTCTAAAAATAATATATTACAAATTTTCTTCAAATGAGCTTCTATTTGTTGTGTGTCTCAGGCAGTTTTGAAGTCTCTTGTCATATGTTCTTTTATATTTGTTATTTTTATTTGGCTGTGGGGCCCACCAGTTACTGTGCACATGTTTTCCTGTTTCTCTTTAATTTGGCCAAACTCTTAAACCCCTTTGAGACATGGCATCAGGGTAAAGTGTTGGTCCTCACTGTGCCTAAATTACCCCCACTGCAATGTGTTCAGGAGGCAAAAGTGAATGAAGTGTGCTCATGACTGGGGTATGTTTGAATTGGAGGGGAAAGGCTTACTGGGATGAAGTCCAGTGATAACTTCTACCTCCAGAGACCTTCTGTACCTGTGTGCTTTTCATTTTAAATGTTCAGAACATCACTATTGTAAAGGAAAGAAGCTGTTGCTTTGTGTTCTCTTCAAGATAGTGGTGCATCTGGGTTATTTTTGGTACCAGCCCAAGAGCAGTACCAGCAGATGGATGAAGAAGTGGCATGTACCCCTGAAAGGCAGGTAGGGAGACTTTGCCTGGGGCCCCCAAACCCATGGAGATGCTGCTTCTGTACACTCGTCCACCCATTGCACTGAACTTCTCCTGGTTTGCAGTCAGTGCAATCAAGTTAACTTAAATGTGTTTAAACTGCTGATGCACTGGCTCATTGACTTTAACAACGCTCTCACTACTACATTTAATTATTGTACAAGCTGCTACTTAAGATCACATTTTGGACAGAGGGATGTAATAACACGCTCTGAGATTATAATAAATGGAACAACCTGGTAATGGGCTGTGCGTGACTTTGGGAAGAGGCTTGTGTGGCAGGGCAGAAGGATGGGCTGCGGGCATGGACAGGGTGTGTGCTGCTGGGCTGGGGTCATGTCAAGCAATAAATGTGTGCTGACACAGCCTGCTGGGCAGAAAGTGGTCTTCACCATTGATTATCACATCACCAAAACCACCTGAAATGAAGCCTGAGTTTTGAGCAAATCCCACTCATCTTCCTTGTTTCTTGGTCACCTTGGAGGTCTCCTGAAGCCCAACCAACTCTGCGAGGGCAAAGTTGTGCTGGCACTGCTGGAGGAGGCTGAGATGGGGTTTGGTGGAGTCATTTCAGGTAACCAAGGAGCTGATGCAGAAGGACCAGGGAGCTTCATGGACTATGCTGTGTTTTATTTCATGTTGACTGTTTATATATTTTCTTTTTCCTTCCAACGAGATTTACTTTCCGGTAAGCCTTGCTAGTGGTTGCTGTTCAAAAGAGTTTGTTTTGGAATTTGTTTAACTTTGTGTAAAGGGATTTGTAAGAGTTTTTTCTTGCATTACAGGGGTTTGGTTGAGGTCAGGTTTGGATGCTGACGCTGCAGTAGGAGGAGTGGAAATGAAATGCTCTGAGAAGGGGAGGGATGGAAGCAAGTGCATCCTTTCAGGCTTCTCCTTTGTAGTTTCTATTTTTTGCCCCATCTTGTAAAAGATTAATTCTAATTTATGCACCTTTGGGGTCAGCCCCTGATTTGCTTGGCTTTGTTGTGGGACTGTCAGCAAGCAGGGGGTTATCCCAGGCGGGTGCTGGGGGGGTTCTGGGGCAGAGCCCTGCGATGAGCACCCACCTCTGCTCTGCCACACAGGGGCAGTGAGCAAGGCGTGCTTCATCCCACAGAGTTCTCGTGGTTCTGTTTTAATTTTTCTATTCCCCCGGGAGGTGCGATACAATATATGTATGACATGAGTCTCTTTGTGTTTCTAGATTAGAGCAATATCATAGAAACAAGAGGGGATCGATGCTTTCATGAACAGGCACCGCTTCTTACAGAGGTGCAAAGGTGAGGCAAAACAGTTTTAGTATAAACAGCTTTATGCTCTCCTGAGATAGCAGGCATGGCTGAAAACTAAGATATTTTTCACATATCCTGTGAAGAGAGGAGTTTTAAGAAATTGCTCCAGCAATAGATTAGAATATGCTGGGCGGGGGTGTGAAGGTGTGTGTTTGGGGAGGGGGAGGGTGCTCCTGCACCTTGTTTTTTTACCTGACCCTTGTCCTTCCTGTCTGTCCTTTGCTTCCTCGGCAAATTGCATTTTAACTATTTCATCTTTCTCACCTTTGATGTAACCCAACTGAACCCAGACCTGGCCTTGTGCATTTAAGTTTCCATTAAAATAAATCCATGCCTCTTCGGTGACTTCTCTCTTCAACTGTTAGAAACCTTCAGCTGTTTCCAAGTCCTTCTTCAAATCATTAGGAAACTTATCAATACTGGTTGATTATAAGGAATCAATCTCTGGCTACTAATTTGTTTGCTGGGAGGTGTGAGAGTGTTTGCTAACTTGTGTGCTTCTTTAGAGATAAAGAGGGAGAAGATGGGTGAGTGTGCACTGTATTTGACCACCGAAGAAGTACTGAGGCATGCTGAAATGTTCTCTGAAAAAAACATTCTTCTGGTCTTCTGTATATCTAAGCTTAGGACAGGCTTTCCTTCGCCCAGTGGCTGTCAGCTGCCCAATTCTTGGCTCTGTAGAGCAGAGAGCTTCGCGGGCCGGGCGGTCCTCGCTGCTAGTTATCTCGAATTACACAAATGATTTTGAAACATATGTCAATAGGCTTTTAAGTAGGCAGATTCTGTTGTGATTAATTAATCATTCATTTTCTCAACTTCAAATGAACTTTTTAATGAAAAGTATTCATTATTTTTTCAGCTGTTTGTTTTTATACATCTGCATACTGCTTAGTTTGAACATATTAATTATGATAAATAAAAAATAAGGAAAGCAGCAGGTGTTCTCTCATGTATTCTACAAAGAATCTTATTCTTTAAATTTTACCAGATTATTTTATTCCTGCTGTTTCACGCTGTGGGTTCCACAACATAAATATTTTCTTTTATTCGCATGAGACATTTTTTTGTTGGCAATTTGAAGTCTGTCATGGTTTGTGGAGAAGAAAACATACTTGTAATGCCTCCGCACTGCTCCATGACTGATTTAACATGGACTTAGGAGTGAGTTTTAAATAAGTGGATTACCCCATGACGTTCTGGGTAAGGTACAAAGGGAAATGGGTTTTTGCTCCTAATTTCACTGGCAGGCATTGTGTTTGGGAGCGGATATTTGTATTAGGATGTGTTCTTGGAGATGAATAGGTGAGATGTTCTGATGTCAGCTGTGGTTTTCATAATGTCTTTCTTTCTCTGTTTGGAAAACAAAGGGTTTTTATTCCCCTCCAAGTGGGAAAGCGTACTGCCTGTAGCAGCTGTACTGGGGCAGTGTTCCTACTGGCATGTATGGCCTCAGCTTGCTCCAGCAGCAAGGCCTCATCTCACTCCAGAAGAAGGCTGCTTCCTGCAGCACCTGGCAGCCTCTACCAAAAGAAAATCCTTCAGAAGGGTATTTCTTAAGAGACAGTGATGTGTTCTTGTGTTTTGCAGGTGTTTTTTGTTTTGTTTTGGAGGGTTTGAACAGCTCACTTTTCTGAGTTCCTGAGAACGAGTGCAATGATGAGGGCCAGATTATTATCTATTATTTCTACTAGAAGTACTTCTAAGGAAGCTTTCTCCTGCTTCTGGTGGCTCAAGGAGCCAGGACACAGGGAGCAGCCCTGTCTGTGGCTGAGAGGTGTGGTGAGTCTGAGGGTGGGCAGTGTGAGGGGTCCCTGCTGCTTTTGCCTCACCTCCTGGGGCACCATGGGCATTCGGTGGTTTCTTCCAGCCCACCAGTCATTCATTACACCCCAGCAAAAAGGAGAAACCAAACAGAGGCAATCTTGGCTTTGGCCCTTTACCAGGCTGTGGGGTCACCTACACAAAGTCTTTCCCCCTACCTTTTTAAATCTTTTATTTAAAAAAAAAAATCCACCAGCGAAAGTCTCTAGCCAAATGAGTTGAAAAGGAAGTGTAGACATCAATTTTAACTACATCCTGACTGAAAATTCTCCTTTTTATTCTTTTTTTATTAAAAGTAAGCTTGCATGCAAGCGACTGGCATGGAAAGCTAAAAGGCAACTTGAAAGTTTTGGAGAATTATTTTTGTACGGCTCAAACATGAAGCGAGGATTATAAACAGTTTAAAAGCTTTCCCATTTCAATGTTATCCATCAGAGGCCCCTCTGAATGCCCAGATGAATACGGGAGTGGACAAGGTTCTGGTTCCTTTCAGAGAGCTGCCTCAACCTTCTGGGTTTTTCCTCGGGCATTGATGTTTGGTGCATATGAAGGGATTTCTCCAGGGGTTTTCCAAGGGTTTTGTGGGAAGTAAAGCAGATTGGGTGAAGTAAGAATACCGACTTTAAGTTCTTTCTGTATTTTTGGTGGTAGAGAACTGACTTCTGCATTATCTCACAAACGCATAGGAAACATAAAAAGGGGAAATTATGCAGAAAAACATAAATTATGTAGATGCTGGAAAGCCTATGCAAAACATGATATGTGCACATAATAGCATATTTCCCTAGGGTATAATTGCATCCTTTGGGTACCTTTTGAAGCATCTGAATATTCAGAAGAAAGCAAATTTATTGTAATTTACAAAATATCACAAAAAATAAGGTTGATAAGATGTATGTAGCAATGGAAACTCACTGTTCACTCATTTTCTCAACCTTGACCAAAGACTGAGACATAACAGATCGGAGTGGCCATTGGGTTGGGCATACGGCTGCTTTCCCCTGGCCTACTGGGCCCCTTTCCCTTGCAGCTGTGGTGCTTTCCAAGATGCCTTTTTGGCAGGTCTGTGGTGCCAGCCCTTGAGAGGAGAGCCACAGGGCTGCTGCATTGGGTAATAAATGGCTCATATGCCATTTATTTTCCTCTCAGTAGCTGAGATTTAGTCAGGGTAGAGAAGCCCTGTGACAGCCCCTTGGAGTGGCTCTGAGTGGACATGCTGAGGGAGGCCCGTGTCAGAGGGGCTTATAATGACATCTGGGCTTCCACCGAAACTCCTCCTGAGCCCCGCGGAGCAAATTGACAGCTATTTCTTTGCATCAAGGAACAGGTAATCTGCAGATAATCAGAATGCCCCTGGACCAATTACAGCTGCCCTCAGTGATCTCTTTCCCCATGGGATGAATATGTAAGCTTTTTGGAACCTTGTGATCACTCACCAAAATCTAAATATATTCATCTGTATTTGAAATGACTTGGCTGCTTTGAACTTGAGAGTCAGGAGGTAAAGTAAAACAATCAGATTCTTGCTGAGCCACATTTTAACATTTTTCTGGAGTCAGGAGGTTATCGTAGTTCATCTTCAGTAACTGCTCCCTCATCAAAGGCAGAGTCAAATGCCCCAACCACCTCTCTCTGGGCTTGCTTTCCGAGTTGAGAGAATTATGATCGGCCTCCTGACACTGCCGCTGGGGAATACAGGCTATTCTTTTTTGCAATGCCTCTATTGGATGGAGGCTTGAGTAATTACTTTCAATGACTGGTATCATATATAGATTATCACATTTCAGGTCAGCCATATGTAAGCACTTGCTTTGGAGCGCAAACTCTTTTGGAGACTGGGCTATCAGAAGACTTAGGAGTTTTCCAGGTAAAAGCTTAAAAGTACGTTTACATCCCTGATGAACTTCCTGGATCAGTATATTGACTCATTGCTGTGATGGCTCCCAAGTGAGTTGCAAAAGAGAGCAACAGATTCTGCGGAGGTTTTACCACTCATACCATTGTCCATCTTGCTGTGTTTGGAATAGCTAAATTGATCTTTTTGGCACCAAAAACTGGATTGAGTCCCAAGTGCAGACAGTGGCAGAAAGGTTGAGACTCAGCACATTGCCTTTCATGGAGCCAGTTTGATGGGAATTTGGCTGTTGAACTGAAGATGTTTGGGGCCTTCATGACAAATGGAAGGCAGTGCTTGATCAACAATCAGGGTTTTACCATTTGTCCTTGTTTGAGTTAAATCTTGGACACCCCGTGGAGAAAACAAGCAGGGGACTTTGGGCCTGAGATGATGACATGGAAAAAGAATCTAAGCAAGTTATAGATCAGGGAGGTACCACTTGAAATCAGTGAAGATCTCAATATTATCCAAGCTGTTGTTCATAATTTTCATACCTCAGACCATGGTGATGGCCACATTTTCTATTCCTTTGACATGTCTCTCAAGTGTTTGTTCTAGGGCCCTTCCTCTCTCATGGGGAGGTCTTGGCATCTGCTGTCCTTATTACTTTTCTTGCCTCCCTGCAGAAATCTGCACGGAGAGGGCTGTCTTTAGGGAAAGCCATTGGACAGGTGCAGGTGTGGCATCTGGGGTGCATGGTGCTGTTCTGCGGGCCCCATCCTGGTGGTGCAGCTGTGTGGTGTCCAGGCAGAGTTCGCATGCCTTCCAGGTGTCCGTGCTGTGCCCTAGCCACATCTTATTTGTAAATGTGTCCAAGCTTCCCCATGCTTGGAATTTAAATGCATAAATGTCCTGCAAAGGTCTGTTGTTGGTTGCTGATATGTTGTCAGTGGTCCTGCCAGTGTTTTTATTTTCTGATTAGCTTTGAAATCATTGAAGCAGGTGAAGATGCGTTTGTTATCTTGGCTCTCAAAGGACTAGAAATCCAGTGATCGCACAAATGTGCTGTGAGGCAAATACCCATTTGTAAGATAGATGATGATTGCTTGTCGATACCAAGAAAAAGAGCTTTGTCAAATCTGAAGTTATCACCTTTTTTATAAAAAATATTATTTTGGTTTTCATGCTTTAAGAAAATTGTAAGGCTTCTAGCAGTAACCAAAGGAAAAAAACACAACCACCCCCAAACCAAGGTGACTCAGATGTTTGTTTACTTTTGAGGTATGCAAGATTATTTTTTCAGAACAGAAGCTGTCAAGGGAAGGAAAAAACTTGTTTCATGATAATCTCATGCAGGTTTATAAGAACTTTCTTTAATGAGGAAAGATATAATCTACTTCATTGCACATTTCCTCTAATCATCTTCCTGAAATGGAGGTCTCCATTGCAAGCACAAGAGCCAGCACAAGACCTAGTGGGACTTGGTGTTGGGCAGGCTCTGGGAGCTGAAAGCCTCACTTGGGAAAAAATATTTGACAATACACAGACGTGAGCATGCTTGTACACCCAAAGCCACCTCCAATTGCTGTGCATTGGTGTAGAGGTACTTTTTCCAAAGTGTCCTAGGACCACATTAATGTGTGGTCCCAGTCAGAAATGAGGTGGTTGGAGGTGTTTGCACAGTGTTGTCTTGGTGTGGTACCATCTAAATCCTTTAACACTTTTTCTGCTATTTGGTACATACACAGTAATTTTAATAGGTAAAGCCACGGAGAAATGCTCTGTAAATAGAATAACATTGTTAATCTGTGCCTTAAGGAGAGGATATCTCTGTATTAGGAGTGTCTGCGGAGACAGCACAAAAAACTGCTGTGCAAAAAATGTGTATGTAGCTACATATTGCTAAGTAATTTCTAAAAAATAAAAAAATTCTTAGAGTGAAATTGCATGCTAAAAACGAAATTTGTCAAGGTACATGCAGTGAGTGACTCTGTACTCAGGGCAGGAGCTCTCTTCAGCTTGTTCCTTCCCCCTGCTCCCTTGGGACCTAGCAGCAGCTTGTACAGCTTCTTTCCTATCATGAATGGAGTTGCATTTCCTTGGGTGCTCAGGGGAGCAGAGCTCAATTCTTGTCTCCTGAGCTACAGCCAGGATGTGTCTGGTGTGTGCTTCGGGCATGCTACAGTGTGAGATGCCTTCAGCCCCCTCGGATCAGATGATGCTCTTTTCTTTACTAGATGCCCTTATGTATCTAAAGGTGGCATTCCCAGATTACTGTGCTATTTCCTTCATTACATCCAGCAAGGAAACTCCAAGTGAGGTGTGAAACCACCCACTGCATCACTGCTCTTGGCTCTCCTTAAAATCAGTGTTTTTCTGGCCCACAAGAAATGGGAAACAAAGGAGTGTAACTTTCTAAGTGAGCACATACTCTTGCTGTGAATCATGGTATAACTATTTGTCTTTGTTGCTCCCCACTTCTTCCAACCCTCCCCTCCCTGTGTTTTTCCATCTCATAAAAATAGAGCCAGGCTCTTTACGACCCAGCAGGAGTCAGATCTTTCTGCTCTGCAAAGACTTAGCATACTTTTGGCCACTTTGAAAAAGCTCAGACCATGGAGGAGGGTAGCTGGAGCTGCATGTAGCTGCTGCTCTGCTTTTCTACTTGCAAGGCTTTCATTGGAGAATCTTCTGTAAGTGGTGTAATAGGATGATGAAGAAGGATTTGAGATTCCTTTCTCCAAGAACTTAAAAATATATGATCTCAGTAAGAGCTGTACAGTGAACAAAAGTGAGCTTGGCATGGGAAATGAACAGTCGTTGAGTAATGTGGTTTTTCTTTATTTAAGAGCAAAAAGTGTTCTTTACTCATTGCTCTACCAGCTTTGACCTTTCCTTGCTGGGAGGGAATGGATATGGAAATGAACTGGGAGTGTAGGAAGCAGGGATGAGAAAGGAGAGGTGTTGACTTCAAGCACGACTCTGTCATGTGAGTGTCCATCTGTCCATCCATCTGTGTATATATTGTAACTATTAATATGTGATGTCGTGTGTTCTTGGCAAGAGCATGGGGCCCCTGGGACAGCTCTGGAGCAAGTCAAAGGAAATAGCAGTGGCTGCATACATAGCTAGGTATACGTTTGGCGCACTGGGCGTCAGGTTTTGGTGCCAAACCACTCTGTGGAAGGGCAAGAGCAGGCTGGGTCTGTGCGAGAGCTTTCAGGGAGGTCAGGCCGGCTCCCTCCCCAAAGGAGCACCACAAGCAGGGGAACACCGGCTGCATGGTCAGGAAGCCCATAACCTAAAAAGCACATGGTCTCTCTAAACACTTTCCAGCCCTGCCACCAGCCAAGGAACTTTGGTTTTATAGTTTCACACGTCTTCATTTTTGTGGACTTAACTGGACCAGCAGTGTTGTTGTGGATTAACTGGGAGTTAAAGAAGCATTTATGCAGTGGTCCTTCTGCTATAAGAATGAAATACTCATTGGTGTGAAATACTCGTTGCCTCTCCAGGGGCTGGGTTAACAGCCTGCCCTTGCTCTCCTGGCGTATGTACATGTGCCTTGAGAGAGATGAGAGCACCAGACTCCAGATAAATTGCACATGAGCCCTTCCCCTTGATTTTGAACATCATGCAGTGCTTGGCAGTGAGTGGTTGAGAAACTGCAGGACATATAGTTGGGACCCTTACAGTGGCTTTCTGAGAAAATGGGGCTCTGGGTGAACCCCTATTTGCTGGTAGGACAGGGAATTGTGAGGCTGTCACAGAGGAGCCACCTCGTGTCTGGGGACCTGCTTCCTCTGCCCAGGCTGTGACAGTGGCCGTGTGCCCAAGGCAGGTCATGGTTCCTCACCAAGGCCTGCTCCATCAGTACCCTGGTGTCCTGGCTGAACTATGCAAGTTGATGCCCACTGATACACGTGTACCGAAACTGCACCTCTTATTTTGTGATGCCAAGGAATTTCTGGGGAAACAGCTGAAGAAATGAGCCCTTCTTAGGGCCGTTATATTGATTATTTATTGGTTTTCATTGTGTTTTTCACACTCTGAGCTCAGTCTAAACTGATAGGAATCTTCCATTAATACTAATAAGATTGGGATTCAATCTTTGTGCCATCTGCATCTCTTCACCTGTCTTTGTGGCATGGAGAATAAATGTTTCATATATCCCTAAGCCATGAACTCCAGAAAGCAGTGGAAAAAAATGGACTGTCCTCTGAAAGCAGGCCAAATGTGTTCTTTGGTTATATGATGTGTAATGTTTTTTCCAAGATTTCACAGTCCATTTTTAACATTTTTCAAGCTTTTGGACTTTTGTTGTCATTCATAACATGCATTTGAACTTTGTAACATTTACCACTGCTACAGTAAGTACTTCATTTTAAGATAGATGGTCTCCTTTAGGCAAATCTATGTGAACGTGATAGTGTGAGGAGAGGTTCAGGTGGGCTCACGGATCCCTCAGTGGGTACCTGGGGGTCTCCCAGGACCCTTGGCTGATTTGGGTTTTTCATGGTTTTGGGATGGGATAAAAGTTTGGTAAGAAGCCTTTGAAGCTGACAAAAGCAGTTGATGAAATCTAGGCTCTCCTTTTGATGTGAGGCACCTGAATAATGTTCTGGTGTTTGCTGGCATGTTTGGGTGGTGCGCACCATTAAGCAGGAAGCCGTGTCCTTCCAGGGAGAAAATACCATTTTTTTCTAACTTAGGCTCTTTTTGCTGTATTCTCAGTTGAAACAGTGAACTTGGAGAGGTTCATTGCCATTTGATGGGCTTGTTAAGTGCCTGGAGCTAGGAGTCCTCTAAATTTTAAAGAAATGAATGGCAAGTACAAATATTCCAAGGGAGCAAGTTTTTTTTTTTTTAAAATGGATAGAAGAAGCTAACCCTGAATCTCAAAGTTTGTTATAAGCTTGCTATGGAAATGTTTAAGCCAAGGATGCTGTGTGAGTGATGCAGAATGGCTCCAATGCAGTGTGGCAGCAAAAATAAGACAACTCCAAGGAGATAAGGCAGATGTGCATGTGGTCACAGAGTCGGGATGTATGTACTCATAGTGCTTTAGTCAGCAGGAAAACACTAATGAATAAAAAGTCATTTAGCAAGCAAGGGTCTGGACTTCTGAGAAGAGATGAGTACTGAACACAGCGAGAAGAGGAGAGACAGAAATGGTTGAGCAGTATTTGAGAGGTGCAGTCACAAAGAAAATGTCATTGGTCCATAAGAGTGGCCATCCTTGATAGTAATAAGATGAGATCAAGAGCAGAAGATGCTCGGATAGACTGTCAAAAATGACTTGCTGGCAGCGAGGTCTCTTAAGATTTGTAGTTTCTTAAGGGAGTTTATTTTTTGAGCCATTTAAAACTAAGCCTCCACTTTTTGCCCTATTTATAAAATGACTGTGGATGAAGCTAGATTAAAATCTGTTGTAAGCATGAGATCTTTCACTGACAGTTTGACGGTCCTGATGAACAAATAGGTATTTTTTATTTATAAGGTATGAATTGGATGGAAAGAAAAGATGCAAAATGCAATCCTGTTTGCTACACAGAAGTGTATAACCAGCCTGATTAGACAATCCTTGCAATATTTCTCATTGTGAAAGGTCACTCTCACCTTTTTTTCAGTATTGCCTTCTGGAGGAGAGGGAACAGGGCTGAGAAAAAGGGGAAAGAAAGCAGCACAGAAGGGGAGCAGGAAAATTACAGATGCAGGTATGAATCCAGTCCTGGATGCATCTGCACTTGAACCTCAAAAGGTAATATCAAGGCACAGGAGGGGCAGAGGGACATAGACGGAATGGATTTGTATGTGTATTCCAAAGCAGCATAAAGTGGAAACTTCTCATTTGTGATACATATTACAGGGCCTGTGAAATCCCTGCTGCATCAGGGCCTATACATGAAAGATTAATGCAAAATAAAAGACCAGCCTAGCCCCACCACCCACACATCTGCTGACTGCCCTCATCTGTTTGGGCTTCAGCAGGCTGTGTGGTTCCACGTGTGGTGAGAGGATGGCTGATTAATCAGGTACTGTAGGAGATGCTGAACATTTGTGGCCCTGCAGAGCCTGGGCTTGCTGGTGTCTGGGGTGAGGGCTGGGGGAGCAGGCTGTCTATTGCTGGATAGAAATAAGAAGAAAAAACCCCACCAAAATTAAAAAACAAAAAAGGAGGGGGGGAGGGTGTTTCTGTGCAACTCATAGGAAGTAACAAAAAAATCAGTAGCTTTGCAGAGCTCTGCTCCCAGTATTACTCTTTGTGATTAGGCTAATGAGCCCTGACTCTTACAGGTATAGTATGCTGTGATACCCACAGGGGTTGGGATCTTCATCAGACAATTAGGTCTCTCCCTCTGTGCAGGCATTTTATAATAAATAATCAGTAGTCTTAATGCGGTTTTGAAGCTGGTCAGCATAGTCATTAGCCTGCACAGCTCAGAAGTTCAACTAAATTCACTTAGAGTTGTTTGCAATGTCTCACCTGATAATGAATATGAATGTTTTATTAAAGTAAATGTTTAGATTTCTGGAATACACTTAAATTTTTTTTGCACTTAAAGATAAATGTCTTGATGTCTGAAGATTATCCTTATTGGTATTTTGGTGCAATGCTGCATTATGTGGTACAGTCTCACATCTGGCTGGGTTTGGTACCTGCCACAGTGAGGAGAGTTAATGCCCAGTGGTGTGTGATTCCGTGGGACTGTTGACCATTTTTTCACAGACATGCAGAAAACAGGCATAAAAGGGGAATATGGCTGTATCTTGTGTGGAAAAGATGATAAAATGCAAATCCTCCAGATTTATTTCTGACTTTTTCAAGATTTCCATCTGGTTTAGTAGCATTTTCATTTTGGTTTCCTCTTGTGCTGTGCCCAGCTGGCCTGCCCTGCTCTGTCCTGGTGATATACAGCGATGGGTGGTGTAACCCCCCTCCGCCAAGTGCGGGGTGCGTGGGGCCAGGTCTTGGGCCTGCAGTATTTCTGATAATTTCTTACTCCCTGCTAAATTCATAGAAAGCATTGTAACACTCATCTGTCAAAAGCCTCAACACTGCTCAGATAGCTGCTTTAATTTTATTTGATTGTTTCCAGCAGCGCATCTCCTTGGATGATTGATCACGGTCTCTCTGACACAGAGTGCCTGGGAGAAGGTACAAAAATCAGTGTTGGCCAAACACTTGGACTGTAATGAAACCAGTTCCTGACCCACAAAACTTATTTGCCAAAGACAAATCCCCTTTTAGCTGAAAAGCCAGACCGAACAGATGTCTTGCGCGGAGCCCTGTAAATAAGCCGCCCCCAGCCCTGTCAGCTCATTGTGGGCTGCAAATTCTGGAGCCGGGTGGCTGCTGTCTAAAAGCTGTTTCTAGAAATGGTCAGTGAAGGGTGTTCCCTCCTCAAGTCACACCATTAGATTTGGGATATGGGAAACTTGGGCCTGGTATAGTTGAGCAGGGTCATGGCTCCCTTGCTAAGCGTAATGTGCTGCATTCAAACCCTATAGCTTTAGGCATTCAAAGTCAGTCTCTAAGTTAAGCACTTTGGCTCCTGGTCTGTCAGAAAGGAGGATTAAATTAGGAACCTATCATGCATGCTTGATTAAAGCCAGAGGCTGGGGCCTGGCTGAGACACCTGTGGGCCTTTCCACTACTGCTCTTTAGTGGAAAGGGCCTTCCTCCTTCTGGGGAGGGGGACTGAGGAGGAAAAGGAGGAAAAGAGCAGCAGTGTTTCATGGTGTCAAAGGTTTTGCCAGGTGTCACCACAAATCTTGTGGTATTCATGGGTTTGTGCAGGAAGGGAGCCAGCATGAGGCCTGGGAGTCTGGAGAGACCTCCAGGTGAAGTGGCTGCTGGTGGGCACTCAGGAGCTAGTGCTGACTTTCCTCTGCTGTGTCATGGTGGGGCTGCTCTCCTGCTTGATCTCCTGCTCTAATGGGGCTTTTCTTCTTCAGCAACAGCAGGATTTTGCTCCAACACCTTCCCATCTGGGGGCTGCAGAGGGAGTAGCACCATGCATGGGTGGCAGCCAGGTGGTGCTGAGCTGCCCACTGCAAATTGCTCAAATGCCTGCTGGGGCCTGGGTGAGAGGCAATTGCCTGAATCCATCTAAAGCCAAGGATGTTTATGGTGAGCTTAGGTCAAGCCAAGCATGGTGACAGAGCTGAGAGCTGTCCTCCTGGCTGGGGACAGCAGCTGTGCCCTGCACCTCATGTCTGTGCTGGGGTGTGAGGCCCCTGGGGGGACCCAGTGAGGTAGCACCAGGTGGCAGAGCCCAGGGCCTCTCTCCTGTCGGGCTGTATCTTACTGCCTGCTTAAAAGCACCTGGTAACTGTGGTGCTAGCAAAGCCTGACACCCGATTTGCTTATCTGTTTGGGTGAGGATGAATGGACAGATTTCTTAGATACTTCCCCTCCAGTTCCCTGTGCGTTACAAATTGCTCTAATGTCACATAAGGGATTGGAATGGAAACTTCGGCTCCTTTCATATCAGTGGTGTTGCTAGGAAACCTCTCCCTTTGACAATGTATGTTGAGCATGCCTGTATTTGCCTTTGGCTCTCCGAAGGACAAAACTCACCATGTGGTGCTGGGGGGGAAAAATCAAAAATTACTTAAAAATTTTTAACTGTGCCAAATGATGTTCTGGATTGCAGATGCCAGTGCTTCTGGTTTTGTGTAGCTTGCAACAGGAGCAGATGAGGCACGGTTTGACCCTTCCATGCTTCATGTGCTTCCAAGTCAGGCTGCTTTCTTCGTGTCCCCTTCTGCTACCTGCGCTGGCAGGGGCGGCTGTGCCATATGGGAGCAGGGCTGAAGCGCCTGCCCGGAGTCACCGTTCAGGGGACATGCGCTCCTTGTATCCATGCATGGGTTCAGAAAAAGCTGCTTGATTTATTGAGTGTTTGGTGGGAGAGAGGGGCCTGCCTTCCTCCTTTCGCTGAATTTCAGGATGGATATTCATTTGACACATATTCTAAGTATCACTGTTAGTGTGCATACATGTTAGATTTGTCTTAGGTATTTTCAATAGTTAAAGGGGGAAAAAAGGATTTTGAAACAATTGTGGTCAAAGAACTGAGAGGAGTGAAGGCTTAATTGTCTAAATATGTCCTTCATATTTTTCACTAAGTGGCAAGCTTTTTTATTTGTTGCTTTTGTTTTTTGTTCCTGGGTGAAAAGCCTTCGGTGGATGTTTTTTCCCTGCAGTAGTTGCTGCCAAACCCTTTGGATTAAGTGTTGCACATCAGCTTTGACCCCCGGTCAACACCAAAGGGGAAAGTCTGGTCTTGTGGCCCAAAGATGACAATTAATGATGTTTAATGTTGCAATGTTTGCTGCAGAATGGATGAATCTGTGCTTCATGTCTGTGTGCTGGGTACAGAAAACATGGACTATCACCGCAGTCTCCAGTACAAGCACACACCGTGTGACCAGAGCTGATAAATTGTCTGCTATATTTAAGGATTTGTTAAATAAGAAAAACAGTGTAAAAAAAAAAAGCTGAAACTTGTTGTTTAATTCTGTGGGCTCTGCTGTGTGGTTAGCTGTGTGAAATGTACATGGGGTGAGCGGGCAGCAGCTCCACACCGATGGTCCTGCTCCTGCCTATGCTGTTAGTGGTACGTACAGCCAGTGTCAAGAGTTTTCCCAGGACAAAGAAATGTTATCGAAACATCATGGTGAGTCCCAATCCCTGAAAAGCTGCATAGGAAGAAGCCAGAACCTCCCCACTGCCCAGCCCTGCTCTCTGGGCACAGCCCCTTTGTCCCCAGCCCCTGCTCCTATTCCCAACCTTGTAGCAGTCCCAGCATCACATTGGCCGTCACAGCACCACCTATCTCCCTAGTAACTCTCCTTGTGGCTTTTCACACCGTTAATACATGGCTATTTATTTCATGTAAGTTATTTGTATTAAAGCAGCATCTGCATCTCCTTGTACTAGGTCTTGCCTACTCATATGACCAGAGCTAGAAGGCACAGAAGAAGGAGAAAGGAAGAATTCCTATCTCTGTATCGAGGAGGAAAAGCTGAGGCTCAAGTACGTGAAGTTGGGTTGCCCAGCATCATGACTGTAGTCTAGGAGGGCTCAGATTTGCTTCTAAAGATCCAGTTAAGAGGAGCTGAGTTTCTTTAAAACATTACTCTCCCAGTGTCCAGTGAAGGAGTCTCCACAGCTCCAGACCTGTATTTGCCCAAACTCATTCATGGTGCTCACAGAGGTGTGATTTTGAGGGGCCTCTGACCATGAAGAAATTTCCTTGTTTATCCCAATTACAGCCACACCTATGCTTTAATACCTCTCTGTTGCTGTTGTACTACATGAATGTGCAGGCTGTTCTCTTTCCTTTCTGACATCTGTGTGTAAGCTACAGGTGTGCACCACAAGAGCAGATGAAAATGTGATTGTGACGGCAGTTCAATGTCCATAATACGTTTGTCTCAAAGTGCACTGGTGAATCTGCTAACTCTTAAGGGAAGAGTTTCTGGAGGTATTTTATAAGATCAACCTTTATATCTTTTGCAAGGATCAGGAAGGACTTGTGGCAATACTGGGAAGGGGATAAAGTTTGGTTGCTCACATTGAGGTTTTATATACACATAAAAGATGCATAAAATCCAATCATCTCTTAACCTAATATTTCATTCTTTAAATAGGAAGTGTTACGGGTGATGCATTTTGAGAAATAGGATCCTGACCTACATTTCTGCACTGGAGCTTGCCCATGGGTATTTCCACTTTAGTCTACCTTTAGGTTCAATATATTTAGTTTCTTAGCATCTGCTTTCAAGCTTTACATAGTCTTGAGTTCTATTTAATTAATATTTTAAGCTTGCTCCTCTGCCTTGAAAAGAAAACGATTCTTCCCAAATGCAGCAAATGTCTTGCTTTTATTTGCAATTGCATCTGAACAAATGGCTCAGCACGCATAAATCTCTTCTAAATCTCGGCTGTTTCCAAAGCTTTTTGTAGCTTTTGTAGCTCTCCATCTTCAGTGACTTCGGTGTAGAGGCTCTATACATGAAATTTGATCCGTCAAACTCATCTGCCTATGGTAGCATCTCTGTTGCCCTGACTACCCTTTCAGAGAATTTGCTATTGAAAACAATAAGATATTTACTTACATTTTAGCAACACTTTGAAAATGGTCATTATCAGAATATATCACTAGGGGTGAAGTATCCAGGTTTTAATCTGCATGATGATGTTTACTCCATGTAATGACAGTATGTGCCCTGTAAACAACACACTGCATCTCAGGAAATGAAAGATGTTTTGAATAAATAAGTAATGGCATGCTGACTACTGACTCTCCTGGCTTTGGTAATGCACTGAGTAGAGAAAGTAAATAGAAATCTCCTTCTGGGCATTTCCAAACTACAAAATGCCCTCTGCATGTTGTTCTGGTTAAATATACAATCCCATCAGAAGCCTTGAGCCCCTTGTTTAGATGGCCTTGCAAATGAATATCACTACAATAATCACAGTTACTGCAAGGAGACATAAACTGTTGTTGGAGGCAGAGTGTTTTTTAACCTGAAATTCTGGCAATGCAAGGGATATGTCTCAAACCTAGTGGTGTCTAGTTGCTTAATCATTTCATTTATGGAAGTGAGACATCAGAGGACTGTGCATATTTGTTGGTCTGTGGGTGGCTTTTGGCAAACTTCTTGAATTTTAAATGCTGTGGTGTGCAATGACCACATGTTGCACTGAGTTTTGTAACAGGGTGGACCTATAACAAACTGTTGTGCATGTCATGCTGCGTGAGGAATTCAGAAAACAGGGCAGTCCTTGCAAGAGAGCAACAACATGCAGAGCTGGTAGATTGAGACCAGTGACCAGGCTTGTAAATTTATCTTTGATTCCATAATTAACCTGAGCTTTAGATAGAAAGATGTTTTGGAGGAAGGAAAATGATAGAAACTGTGAATCCTAGTGTCTTTGTAATGGTGTTCAGTTCAGCTTGACATGGCCAGCTGGGGTGGAGACTAGCATTATGTATGAAGAAATGCAACGCCTCCCACTGAGGCTGAGCACGGGGCCACGGCTGGTTTACAAATTTCATAGCTGAATCATTTTCACAAACTATGGCTTAGGTAAAAGACAGAAATCTATCAAATGTTGTACAGATTAACTTATCACCTAGTTAAATGGGCTGTCAGTCTGGGCTGCCTGTGCTTGGCAGGGTGAATTCAAATGCATGTAAATTTCCCTGGTGGCTGACGAGCGACTATGGTGGAGCTGTCAGCTGATGACATGTGAAAATACATTAACATTGTTTAAAATATATTTGAAAGGGATAGCTCATATTTTGATAATATTTTCACAGGCAAATGATTTGTATGAGATTTGAAATACTGACCACATAATTTATGCCGGGAGGATATTTTTTTCAATAGTAACCCTTCAGATATGTTTGGCACTTAAAGGAAGCCCTGAAACAATTAACAATTACCACACAAACTGGTTCGGGTCCCATGTGCCACCATTGTACGGAGTCACTGTTCCGATAGCCTCACTTGTCACTTCCACTTGATCTTACAAAAAGTGATTAGAAACTTCAGAAGAACCAATTACGCAGACCCTTGTGTTATAAACCTGCGCTTTCTTCTAAGCACAAACTCTCTTGCTTCTCCATGGTTTTGGCCTCTCTTTAATTTCTTGTATTTTTTTGTGCAAAACAGACTCCTTAACTTAATGAGATGTTTGCAACATCAGAAAAGAAATACTAAAAGATCCACGCTACATGGTTTTCCTTAACTCTTTCTTTAAGGGCTTAGGGACTTCTTAATTTGCCCCCTCCATCAGTTCCTGGGGCTGTGGTGGTCACCTCATTTGCTCCCAGTGACACTAGCTGCTGTTCTCATAAGGGGCCATGAAAGGCAAAAGAAAGATGCAGCTTCCTGTAAGAAGGGTTGTTGGATGTGAACAAGCGTTGACTGAGCCGTGTGATAAGAAAAACATTTGAACCATGTGATTTGAGATTCATCCTTTAGTCTCGAACCTTCGGGGGGTGAAAGGGGAGAACTTAGCGCTGTCTAAAAACAGCAGATCTCACAGTTCAGCAGTCAACCATGGCGTCTAAGACATGAAAAAAATTACTTATGCTGTCAGCTTCCATTATTTACATGATCTTTCTGTGGTTGAGTCGTGGCTGTGGATGTGCAATTCAGCTAGAAAAATTGCATATTTACACAGATGGGTGCTGGCATGTGACCAGGGCTTAAGCAAAATGCATGGTTAGAGGTAGAAATCAAATGCAGATTGGTGGAGCCGTTTTGGAGGGGTTCAGTTACAAGGTGCAAATGTTTACAGATGCTTGTAAGGATGACGGACTCAAATTGTGATTTTTAGGAAGAGGAAGGTATTGTAAACAGTTTGGGGTGTTTACTCCCCTGGAGTTCCTGGGCTGTCTATACTAGGTTTCAGAAGATGCTGCAGGGCACCCCTTCCTCTTGTTTTACTTGAAAACTAGAGCAAAGAGAAATGTGATGCACCTGTTTGGAAAAGTCTGACAACAATATGACTAATAATCTTCTGATAGGATAGTGGAAGCTGAATGTTAGGGTGTAAATCTGGTGCTTGGGATGTGGGAGAAAAGATGTTTTGGCTCCTTCTCAGAAGTATCTTATGCTGAAGAAGCCACAGAAATGTTGAGACAGATCCTTTCCTGTCTCCTTTCCTACTTTCTCTTTGCTCTGCTGCTGCAGGTTTTGCACTGGAATGAACTGGTTCCACAGCAACTTGGATTACAGTGTGTATATATTTGTGTATCAGTAAGCTTATTTTATTTTGTGCTTTATAAATTTGGGCTGGTGCATTCTAGGTGTAATCACTTGCCTTAGAAACCCCTCAAAGTGGAAACATGGAGATAAGAGATGAAATCCCAAGTCTTTCCAGCGGCCACATGATACCCTCATAAATCCCTTCCCTCTATAGCTGGCCACTTCTGGGACTTGCCATTTCAACGCAACCACCTCAATGTGCAGAAGGGCTATAAAACATTTCAGTGTCAGAGTCAGCGCATCGCTGCTAAGGAGTTTGCAGAAAGGTGACCCCCCAGCACCGGCAACCCCAATGTAGAGCATATGAAGACAACGGGAAAACTTACCAATTTGCAAACTGGAAAGGAGCTTGTGTGATGAAAGTCAGGTAAAGCTTGGTATAATGCTATGATTGTCTTGTTATCAAACAGTAAGGTAAGGTTTTTGGCATCAGTGGTGTGAGGTGACATTCTGTACTGAGCTTTCACTGTAAGTAGGAATCTCTGACCTGTTTTTGAGCTATGGGGTTCAAACACCAGTTACACACCAGGAGCATGGATCCTGGTACTTCGGGGCAAGAGCAACAGAGAAAAGGAGGCTGAAGGGAGGAACAAGGGGATAGGCCATGCCATCAGAGATCCAAGGAGGGCAACAGGTTATCTGTGGCCTGTGGTTAATGTGCAACAACATGTATTTCACACTAAAACACTATAAAATATTCGTAGGTGTGTTTGCGCCTTTCTTAGGGTGTGACTCTCCCTCCCCTAAGGAGAAGGGTCCTTGTGGGCTTCCAGGTATTTAATGTGTGGGATAGGTACATAAAATCCATTTAACTTGTTAGTGAATCAATGGCATTTCCCTCAGTGATGGTGTGATGTGCAAGACCTCCACCTCCAGAAGTATTCCGTCTCCGTACAGCGATGCACATTTTCCCTCCGCTGCTTCTAGCCTGGCCAAACCCCCTTCCGTTTAATAAATGGAGAAAAAAGGAGCATAGAAAGTCTTGTTTATGTGGTGGCATTTCCTTGGGAAAAAGAACAAAAGGCACATAGGTTTTGTACTTCTAAGGAAGACAAGCAGAGACCTCATTCAGATGTTCGTGTGCTAGGGAGAAAAGGGAGAGCAGCAACCAGTCTGTGGTCACTTCTTGCCATTCCAGGAGTGTCTCTTCGTGGATGCCCCAACCTGAAACAGTTAACAGCAAAGAAAGCCACACCAAAAGAGAATGAATAAAGAAAACTCCTGTGTCTCAACTTTACTTCGAGCACCCCGGCTCACAAACCACTGTCAGCACATCGCTTCCTCTTCAGGCCAGCCTTACCAGCAGCAGTATATAAGCGAGGAAGGTGAATGACAGCAAGGCTGTAATATAAAGAGGGCCTCTGCCTCCCTCTGCATACTTCTGCTAATTGCTTTTCCTGTTACAAGGCCGGTTCCACCCCTCCGTGTATAAATTACGTTTGTTTTGTGCGGCAGTGAGCGCAAAGTCATTGTGCCACTTTTCTTTATCGCTTCTGCCCCTTACAGCTGCTTCGGGCTGGCTGGCGCTCGCCTTGCCACCCTCTTCTGCCCAATGCCTGCTGCTACCAGCTGCCTGGGAACAGCTTCTGCCAGGGGGAAAGTCCCTTCTCCCCAGGGGGAAATTGGCTTCTTGACCCAAACCCACCTGAGAGATGCTTTCCAGGTTCTGCGCAATGGTTTGTGAGCACAGAGGGGCTTTTTCACCTGCCCCCTCCTTCCAGGGAGGGGAAAGCTCTCTGCCTGACAGGGCACAGGGCAGAAGCTGTGGTGCGTGCTGAACGGGCTGCCCAGGCATGATCCCTGCTCAGCCCAAATGCTGCCTGGGATGTATCAAGTGCTTCTCTTCCTTTAGCTAGGTCCTTTGTCCAGGTATGGAAATGTTGTTGGATTTGATTTTTGTCCTTTTTTTCCTTCAAGACTGGGTTATAGATAATAAAGTGGTATGCAAGAGTCTTCATTAAAAATGCATTTTGTAAAATTGAAACTTAAGTGTCAGGTTTTTCTAGCAGTCTGTCAAATATTTGACAATTAAAATAGCTGTTTTTAAAAATTTAATGAGACACAATAAGGACTAAATGTACTAGAAGCTTACGTGTTCTTAGAATAAAGCAGAAACATAACAAGTCCATTATATTTCCTTACAAAAATGTCCCATTTGTAAAATATGCTATAATCTATTTTTAATTAAATTAGTATATGCAATTTATTACCTGAACTATATTTATTAATATTTAATATTTAATTTCAAATTAATTATCTAAGTGAAGGAGTACTCAGCTGTGCTGAAGAGGCATGGAACAGCAAGTGCCCTGTGCCAGCTGAAGGCAATGCTTCTGCTGCAGGTGGAGCTGGTGCACGCAGCTGGCCTGTGCTGGAAGGAAATGATGGCAGAAAAACAGAACAGCTAAAGTTTTGGGCTCAGCCTCCCTCCCATATTGAAGTTAGGAAGCATTTTCTAGTATTTCATCTCTAATCCCAGCCTGTGTGACTGGAGGAGTGGGTGCGCTTTTGCAGAGCGTCCCCTGTGAACACAAACTGATCTCCCATCCCGTTTGGGTAGCTTGCCCCATAGGTTTGCTGTGGCAAGTCTGGCTTTAGGTTTCCATGGCACAGGCTTTCTTTCCTCTCCCATGTACTTTGATGAGCAGAGAAATTGGTAGCTGCTCGATGTTTAAAGTAGGATCCCGGAGTCAGCACCCGGTCATGCCCATTGTTGTGCATCATTTTGGACTGCTGGCAAATGCAAGGAGACATTACATTTGGGTTGTGTTTGCAAGGTTTTCTGCACCATCGTGACAGCTAGAGAGTAGGGCGTGTTTCATTATTTGTGAGAGTCTGGAGAGTTCGGTGAGGGCATCGAAACTTTGTTTTTACCAATGTGAATTGGAAGAAATCTGTAGGGCTGAGGTGGTCGTGGAGGTGGCTAGAGCTGCTGAGGCAGAGGACCTGCCTGCTGTGGGACACACAGGCCAGTAGTAGCATGGATTGCAAAGAAAGAAAATCTTTCAAAGAATCTCTATATTTTTTCTTTCATTTTGGCATTTATTAGTTTCAGTAGTCAGAGAAATAAACTCCAAATTGCACTCTAACTAAATAGATAACATGCTTTCAGCCACATATAATTGGATAGGAGCTGCACTGATGGGGAGATGCAAAAACATGGGAGAATCACTTCTAATTTACCCAGATAATTTGTGGAGACTGCTAAACCTCAGTTTGTTTAAGCCAAACTGCAGTTTAGTTTTTTTGTTTGTTAGTTTAGCTTGAGAATATAATTTTATATTAATCTGGAGTTGTTCAAAGGTGTGTGCAAATTCTACATGAGTGGTTAAAAAAACAAGCAATTTTCAAGGGAGGAGAAAAGGACAATCCACTGTGACAGAGCTCAGACAGTTTTGGTATTTTAATCAGATCAGGCATGCTGCCTCTTAGTATAAAAAAAAAATAAATAAAAATCCCCCAAACCAGCCAACAAATAACCCTAGGAACAGTGGTGGAATGGTGAGTTTCTGCTTACAATCTGTTTAATTTGGGAAAACAAAATGAAAGAAATAATTTAATGCTCAGTTTAATAATTGAACATCCTCGCTTCCCAGGATGCACAAGGTGGTTATACAAAAAACATTTGTAAAACAAAAGTGACCATTAATAATCCAAACTTCTTGCCTTTCTGGCTGATTTCCATGCAGACCTATCCTCACCATAAAAGAGCTGTAAGAGGGAGCTTGTCTTTGCTCGTTAATTCAGCCCGACTTCAGAAGGTGCTCCCCGAACCGCTGGTGATGCCTTCTGACAGGCTCCTAATCCTTGCCTGCCGGTGTTGGTGCTGTGCAGGCTGTCACTGCTGCTGGCACCTGCATGCAAATTTGGGGGCGCAGCTTTGGGGGTGCCCCCGTTGGTGCTGGTGCCCTTGCGTCCCAGGCACCGCTGCTTGTATCAGAGAGGTGTCAGTGGTGTGGCCGTGCCCCACGTCATGTGTGATAACCTGCGTGCGCCACGGGACCTCCTTGGGAGGCATCTGCGGACACCGTGCCACCGCCTGGGTAGCCAGGCTGACAGACCGTGGATAGGGCGGCCAGGCGTAGGGAAGCTTGTGCATTTAAACACTGAAAATATCCCACTGAATGTTCTTCATGCTGCTGTGCAGAAAGGTGCAGAGGGGGATTTGTGATTCA